>NW_020312121.1:0-84267 GCF_002999335.1 Cyclospora cayetanensis | reverse complement strand
TCTCTCTCTCTCTCTCTCTCTCTCTCTCTCTCTCTCTCTCTCTCTCTCTCTCTCTCTCTCTCTCTCTCTGTCTCTCTCTCTCTGTCTCTGTCTCTCTGCCGCTTGAGTGAGAGCCTTCGATGCAGTCGCTGCGCCGATTGCAACTTGCGGAGTGTAGATGTATGTGTGTTTGTGTGTGTACGTTTTTGCAGACAGTCGAGTCCTTCTTCTGCGCGGCGCCACTCGAGTTGCAGGACGAACTCGCATCTGCTGTACTGCGATGCCTAGTGGAGGTGGGTAGTGAGAGCCTGTGCATGCACCGAGGCTGCCACACGTTTTCGCCTTGCGGATTTCTAATCTGTTTACGCGAGTTTCTGTTCTGTAGGCCTGGTGTCTGCTGCTCGCGGAGTGGGGGTACGGGGGGAAGTGCTTCGAGATGAATGAAGTAGAAGCCTTGGAGGCTGACTTGGACAGCGTCCGGCAGTACGCTGCAGAAAACGAGATAGCCTTTGCGGTGAGTCAAGGCTGGTTCGTAGCTGTTCTTGAAGTCGCCAGACTTCCAGGTGTGTGTGTTTTATGCAAGGAAATATATTTACTCCCTGCGTGCGGCCGTGGGATGCGTCGCTGCAGGACGGCACTGATATTTTTGATAGGGTGAACGACTTCCTCGTTATGCTGGACGCCGACGGCCGCTGCTTGGCCGATGCAGCGCGGAGGCACCCAGACTCCCCTCGATACGAAGTTTCCACAGGCTCGACTGAGCAAAGCCTCAAGGGGTATGAGCAGCGGCGGGAGGCCGCCTTTCCCCAAGCCAGAGCATCCCGCTAACACGGCCAAACGCTCAGCTCTTAGACTGACAATGCGGCAGGGCGCAGCATATGAAGGCATGCAACAGTGTGGGGGGAAAGCGCTAAAAGTGTTTTTGCACTCACCCGCCTGTGCAAGCATGCGTTCATGTTCTGTGGTGTCATGCTGCCTCCTGCGCAGCGTCGGAGGCCCTGGACAACCTGCTGCTGCGCTTCTTGTGCCAAGTGTTGCAAATGCGGAGAACGCTGCTGCGTCGGTTCGAAGAGGCAGGCACCGTGGAGAGGGAAGCGGCGAACTAGGGTCCGGTAGAAGGCACCGCAGCAAATCCAAGGGCTGGAGTGGTGTGGGGAAGTGGGTATGGGGAGTATACGGCAACTCGTCCACTAACAGAGAATCCTCGAGGGCCTCTCATGGAGGAGGGCATGATTCAAAAGACCACGCGCTTGCCGCTGCCCGTGAACGCCCTCATCGGCCTTTTAGGCTCGATGTTTAGCCGCGAAGTTAGAGAATACTCTTCACACCACTTATGCCACCACCTAGGATATCAGATAGATACGCGGCCGCAATTTCTCAAAAATAAGAGGTGCTACGGTGCGCTTTCTAGTCTTCTTTGTGGGCCAAACACAGAAAGGTGGCAACGCTCTCGTGGAGTCGCTTACTCAGATCAGAGACGAATGCATTTCAGGTGGGCGCGCGGCCAGAAGGTTCCTCAAATTGGCTTCGTAGCGGCCATCTGATAGCAGCACTCCGGATGCTGTTTACGGCGCATGCGGTAGATGGGGGCGCGCGTCGTTTATTTTGCAATCGTTGGCTGCTCTCTCAATTCGTTTCACCAGCCAGCTTGGACTACACGTACTGTTGAAGCCAAGAAAATAGTCGGATCAGAGGCTTAGCTCATTTGTTGCTTAAGCACACCAGCTCACTAATACAAAGGCTAGAATGGCTTCACGTTAAGATCCGCAATTTGAATTCAAGCACCTCGAACTGACATGAAGCCGTCATCACTCATGAACATATACACACGCTGCTGCAAAAGGAAACGTATGCAGTTTGCGGCGTGTACATGGCCTTGCGCATGCTCCACTGAGAGATCCACATGCTACTCGCTTTTCAATTCGGCAAATTCATTCAGTAGCGGTTTGGTGATGTAGCAGCCCACTGCTCCAGCCGAATTCAGAATCGCAAGACGGAGGCCTACCTCAAACAGTCCTCCTCGACTGTGATTCGCTTAGTAAACGTCTATTTGGGGTCTACAGATGTAAAAGCTAGGAGAGGAAGACTTGTGGTCTTTCACTGTCCAGACCACCCTTTGTAAGGAAACTGTGCTCATTTTCCATAATAGTATACCAGCGCCAGCATGTTGGCTTTGCCGCGTCGTTCTTACCCTTTGCTACATGCGCACATGTTTAATTTAATGTCCGCTAAAGGCGCTTTGCTGTTTTGAAAAAATCATAAGCTGGAACTCGCCTTGCTGCATCTCGTACATGTACTCGACAATTCGGAGGGACAAACCCTTTGGATTCGGGGGACGCAACGAAGCTTGTTACGTACTTTTCAGAGCTTAGTAAAACGCAGCTCGATATTCTGATCCAGATGAGCTATGTGGTGTAGCTTTGCTCACGGGACAACACACAGTACCTCTTTCATCTGGACGTGCACAAGGAGACTGTATTCTCCTTGTTCACTGTGGTGATTCGTGTCCTTTCAGCCCAGCATTTGCTTCCATTGTCTCATATCTGTAATCACTAGAGATAACTGAGGCTCATGCACCATGACTTTGAGAACTGGTACGAGTGTCAACTCAGCCTAAAAGCCTCTCTGCCAGTGCCCAAACATTCTCGTTGGACCAAGCAAAAGAAGCACGCCAGGTCTCTCTACTTGTTAGACAGTGAATGACATTATATGCCATGCAACTTTGTTTCTGCGATATCCATCTTGCACTGCCGGGTTAATGTAGGCACATTAAGCACAAGCAAAATCTAGTCCTACATGGGTGCACTATACGAAGAGCATTAAGTTGAGTGGAAGGCTAGTCTACCCAAAGTTCTTGCGATTGCCTTTAATTGGCTTGCGTAAAAGCGCTGTAAGAACATTACAATGTAATGACCTTGTAATAGTGTTCATCTACTATAGTTCGTAAAGCAACCACATTATACAACTCTGTTGCTAAGCAGACGCAACAAAAAGCCATCTTTCCCAATTGCAAGCTCATGCTGAGCAACAAGCTTGCAAAACAAAAGCGCCTTTCACGCGGCGTGTAGGTGTCTATAGCTGATGTCCTGAACACGGCCAAAAACTCGAAGCACAAGAATAGACAAACGTCTTAGAGGTTCTTGAGTTGACAGGCTAGGTGGGTTTTGCTTATTTATATTCAAGCTTGCATACATATATGTATATTCACATATATTTATATACAGTCTAAGCCTGTTACGTGGGTAAAAACAATTAAATAAACGAACTTGGATGATCTAACATAAAAGAGGCGAATATCTACCGAAATTGGAGCTACTGCGAAGGACTAGTTCATAGTATCAGTAGAACTGCTGCGCTACACAAATGTATCGCTCATAGAACGCAGCTACGCCTGTTGTATCCTGTCTTGCAGTGTGCAGTTATCATGAATGATGTAGTGTTAAAGGAGTTTGGCTTCCGTCTAGCTCTTCCTCAGCCACGGATGTAAACCCTAGCACCGGTCACCATTCACTAGCTTGTAAAATGATAGTTCAAATGATTGTTCCTGCTCCAGGCCTTTCCGTCGAGTCTAATTACCACACCTTTAACATCTTATTGGTTTTCCAACTGATTATTTTTGTCCTTGCTAAAAGTAGCGCACGCCGAAAGACCAATGCATGATCCTCAGTGCTGCTTTAAAATTTGCCATTCGACTAGGCACTTCTTCAGCGGCAAGATATGAAACATTTTACTGTGGGCAGTCGCAGGAGAGCGCGGAAAAACACACGCTTCTTAGCAGTACGTTGGCTCCAGGGTACAGTACAGGTCGTACCTCTCTGAATCACTTTTTGGTACATGCAGAACCAGCAAGTTAGAGATGCTCTCAATCATTATGAAGCATCCGTCTTAGTACCAGCAATATAACGCTTGGCTTGTGCCATTTTTACCTAGATCGTCTGCCTAGAAAACCCAAATAGCTAAGATATGTGAACGCTGCGCAATGTCCCTGAACAAGATCTCAGCCATCTCCGTGCTTTTCTCTACAGGGATTTCACATGATGGGAGTAAGACTAGCTGAGCTGCAGGCGGATGCATCCTCTAAGTGCTCGGGGTATACGCGAGCAGTCGAGCAAGGTAACTCAGCGCACAGCACGCATTGCTTGTGTGGAGCTAGTCGTGCTTTCAAAAAAGCATACACGTGCACTCGAAGCAGACGGCCATTCTAATCCGAATTTCGATTAAATATAACGATTGAAGTAGCTGTGTATTTGTGTTAACTGACCCCGTGTTGCGGTGTGTCGCTGTTGCACGCAGAGTTGCCTACAATTTCAAATTCTTTGGCTTCGGCCCTAGCTTGACCCTTACGTGGGTGTGTGCAACACTTGGTCAAAACTGGACCCTTGTACTGGCTGACGAGGAAACGACGTGCTGCTTCATCAGGTACCATGCTTTGGGAGCAGGATGTCTGCCAGTGGCTGGAAATGCGGGTGCAACGAGCGAACAAGTTCATGTCATCTTTGGTTCCGAATCCATAGGTCAGCAACATCAATTTTCACTGAAACTGGTTGGCAGGTGACCTTAAGAACACGCGGTTTCGATATTCCAGTTGGAATACACGAAGGACGAAACCCTAGCACCCCCCGAAGAGCATTGACAAAGGCGAATACGATGTCCTCTGCAGCTTTGCCAATCGTATTAGGGTAGAAACTTAGGACATACTCATTTATTATTCGTCTTTTAGAGGATACTCCGCTGTTTACACGGTGCCAGTCCCGCTATGCCGTAGCCTCAGCCCTCCGGCCCCAAGTGGACAGACCTCCTAGAGGAGCACTGTGCTTTGGGGTGGGATTTGCCGCTTCGCCTGGTATGCACAACGGCCTAAAACGCTTTGTTACGAGCGTCTTCGCTTGCTTCCATCCAGCGTCAGGCTTTGTAGAGGCGTGTCTAGCTGGCCGTGTCTCCCCACGACAGGGAGAAACGCAGCTGGCAATCCTGTTAGTGGTCATCCCTTCTCCGGAGCATCTCGCGGTCTGTATTCCAAGTTTGTTGCTCATTTTCGTACTTCTAGCGGCGTTTGCGCGCTTGGCGTGTCTTCTTCTCACTCTGGGCCTGTCCAGCTCATGCTGGAAGCCCTCATTTTTCTGCGCGATGCGCTCATTATGCTTCTCTGGCAATTTCGGCCGGTCCGGAACGACTCGACTGCCCTGACGCTGTGCATTCGTGCGGCTTCCTTGGCCTGCGGTGGTCTTTTGAGGTAAAAGAACCCTGCAGCCTCAGTGTCTTCAGCATCATCGCTGCTGCCTGCTTGCGGGCTGCCTGGACGCTCCCTCTGGTAGCTTCTGATGCAGCTTGTTTGGTGTACAGCTCGGAACACGTTTGTCTGGTGATTGTTTCTGTGCCTCGCCGCCGCAATTCGCTGCACATCCAATTCTGCGGCGGGCAACTTCCGGCTCAAGTGGGCGTGTTGTGTTGCTTCATCGCTCATTGGGTGCTCTCTCTGTTAGTAGCACCACTGTAATGCCAGTTGAGTGCATTGATTGGAGGCGATTCGCTTACAGGACGGCCTCTAGAGGCAGCAGCTCCCTCCCCAGTGTGCCGCAAGCTCGGTGCGTCGAGGGTTCCTCGGAGGAAGGAGTGCCTGCAGAGTCAGGCGTGGGAGGAACCCTCGCTCCTGCGTCTGAAGTCGCAGCTGCACAGGTGGCCGCCTCTCGCTCAAAGGCCATGGCTTCCGCAGATTGCGAAGCGTCTTCAGTAGGAGGTACTCCGTCTGGTGGTCAGGGGTGTCCGGTCGGGACGGATGCAGCTTCTGAGCAGCCAGGATCTCCCCCTGTGCGTCTAGCGTCTCTACACGACAAGGGAGGTAGGCGATCCGGCTGGCTCTCTTTCGGAAGCGGGAGCCTGGAGAGGTACTGCAGCACGAGCCACAGCAGGAATTGCAGCAGTGGCAGCAGTAAGTCGTGTGGTGGCGCTGGGAAGCAGCCCGTGGCTGCTGCCGTTAGGTCTAGCGCTGCTGCTACGGCTGGCGAGCAACAACAGCAACAGCAAGAGCAACAGCGGGCCGAGCCCGTGGTGAAGAAGCGGAAGCTGTTGCGGGGGGGAGTGGCCGCTTGTGGTGCTGCAAGCAGCGATTCAGAGTCTTCTTCCGTCCCTCCACAGCAAGTCTCGGTGAGCGGCAGCACGCGGCTCTCCAGCAGCGGGCGGAGCGCCTGCCGCAGCAACAGCACCGATAGCGAGAGTGAGGAATCCGACAGCGATGACGAGTCATTAGACGCTTTGCAGCTTTGTCTCCAAGAGTCAGAGGCAATGACGAACCTGCTTGTAGAGGAGCTAGGAGGTCCCTCTGCAGAGGGCAGAGAACATGTTCGGCGTCAAATAGGCGAAGGCCGTTGCCACTGCAGCGCGTCGCTGTGCATCCCTGAGGCACTTCAGCAGCACTGCGGGGAGGGCTGGCGAAGGCTGAAGGACTATCAAAAGTGTGGGGTTCATTGGCTGGCTGCAATGCATAAGGCGGACAGGAACGGAATACTCGCGGATGAGATGGGCTTGGTAGGTGGTCGTAGACAGAGAAAGTCTCCATCCTTGTTTTTTGCGTGCTGCTGCTGCTTCCGGCGCTTGCGCCTTTCGAGAGTTGGGCCAAGGCTGGACGGTAGCGATGACGCCAGTAGAGAGGCGCGTCTGTCAGTTTCGCGGCTTCTGTGCCTTGTCAGTGTGTGTGTGTGTGTCAGTGTGTGTGCGTCATTGTGTGTGCGTCAGTGTGTGTGTGTCAGTGTGTGTGTCGTCGTTCTCGAGAAGTGTTCGTGCAGTAGGCATCTCTCCTCTTGAGTGCCTGCGTGGGTTGCTCCAGTAGGAGCTGAGAAGCATTTGGCCGCTTCTCGCGAGAGGCTTCTTCCCAGCTCTTGTGCCGCGGCACGCAGGGCATGGCGTTTTGCAGAGGATTATCGAGAGATAGAGAAAGAGATATATGTGTATGTATAGAGATATGGAACGGCTGCCGCTGCGCGTTCTCGTCACACGGCCGTGTGGGAGAAACCTTGTTGTTGATGCGTGTGTGTGCTTCTGCAGGGGAAGACCGCGCAGACGTGCGTGTTTTTCAATTACGCCTACTCTAGCGGCTTGCTTTCGACGCCGACTCTCGTGGCGGCTCCAGCGTCGCTTGTAGACAACTGGGTGCGCGAGCTCGCTATGTGGGCCCCTCACTTGTCTGGCCGCGTTGTGAAATATGCGGGGAAGCAATCGGAGCGGCGGAGTATCGCTTTGGATTGCATTGAGTCGCTGCAAGGCTCCAAGCCCTTTCGCGTGCTTGTAGCCTCGGTGAACTCCCTCTCCAACAAGTGGGATGTCCAGTATCTCCGCCAGCTCAGACCGTTTGCCTATCTGGTGGTGGACGAGGCGCACGCCTTAAAAAATAAAGACTCGCAGGTGTACAAGAATATCAACAAGATGGCTCGCTGCGAACGGCGCATTCTTCTCACGGGGTAACTTGTGCCGCGTTTTGAAGCCAAGGCGGGGCAGTGTGATTCTCTCCTTACAGCGAGGAGCAGCGGGGAGACGGGCTGAAAGTCATTTAGGGTTGGCTGCTGTCTTCTTGTTGTGATTATTTAGACGCACAAAGGGAAAGCCTTCACTGCCTGCGTGGACGAGCCAAGCTGCTGCTGTGTGTCGCCTGCGTGTTCTGTGGCTCGCAGGTCGCCCATCCAAAACAGAACCGTCGAATTGAGGAATCTGCTTTTGTTTCTGATGCCTGCTGTTTTCGACGCCGAGTCTCTGGATCTTGCCCTCACAGCGTTCGAGAGGCAGGCACAGCGGCAGCGCGCTTGCCAGAGCAAGGCGAGGGTGAAGGCGCAAGAAGTTCGGCAAGCGGAGGGGCAGCCGGCTCAGGCTGACACTGCTGCGCCATCTGGAGAAGATGCAGGGTCCTATTGCGGCGGCATGAGCAGTGAGAAGGAGCAGCAGCAGTCTGAATCATCGGAGAAAACAGGCCCTTCGAAGGACGATCTCAAAGGCGGCGGCGGCGGCAGCAGCAGCAGCAGCAGCAGCAGCAGCAGCAGCAGCAGCAGCGACAAGGGGTTCTTGAGCAAGGCCTTTGAGACATTGGCGTCAAGGGGAGGCGACGCGGCTTCTCAGGGAGAAGGAGGAGGCCTCCCTGCAGATGTAACTTGTCTTCAGCGCGTGTTATCGCCTTTCATTCTGCGCCGGCTGAAGAGCGAAGTCATGCAGGAACTGCCCAGGAAGACAAACATCGTGCTGCGTTGCGAACTTGACGGCACCCAGAAAAGCCTGTACTTAAGGGAGATCCGACAGCACGAATCTGACCTGGCTATGTCTCTCAGGAGGCTTACCCAAGCCTTTGCGGGAGAAGAGGAAGCCGTTCCCGCCACTACTGACGAAAGGGCACACAAGACAGTCCCCGGTAGGCCATGTGCTCAGGAGGCTGGGGGTGAAGTTAAAGAACCGGGTAGGTGCTAGCGGCATTGAGCCTCCAGAGGCAGTTGGACAGGTGGCCTCTTACAACTCACAATGAGGCCCTTTCATAGAGAGAAAGAGAGAAAGAGAAAGAGAGAGAGCGTCTATGCGTCTGTGTGCGCCATCTGGATGGATTTATGTGTTTTGTGGAGTCTTCGATGCATCTCTTCTTGCGTCTTTTCTTTGTCACTGGTTTAAGGAACTGCGTGCTTGGGGTGTGGCTGCAGAAGCCGGCGGCAAACGGTTCGTCAGCAGTATGCTGTTTCGCCTCCGTCGGATATGCAATCATTCGCTGTTGATGCAGGGTCGCTTTACCTCGGAGCAGAAGGATGTACGTGGTTAGCGCCGCAATGCGCAGTTGTTGCCATTGGTGGTTGTAGGAGCATTGGCGGCCTTCTCTTGTGCGATGTGTTCGTGAGGGTGTGAGCATATTTTTGAGGGCGGGGGGGAGTGGGCGGATAAGTGGCGACATTTTTTTTGCGAGGGTTGGCGTATGCGGTGTATAGGGGGGGAGGGCGTCGTCATAAATGTGGGCGTATTTTGTTGGGGTATGCAGCGCATGGCACGGCACTACGCATTCCACGTGGACGGATTTAAGGGGAATTCGATTGAAAAGATTCGCGCGGAGTTCGACAACTGGAGCGACTATGAAATACATCAGGTAGGCAGGGTAGCTTTCGAACAACAGCTCCGTATAGAAGAGATTCTTTTTATCCAGGGTTACAACAAGGAGACTTCTGGAAGCGCTTGCCGCTATACTTCAGGGGGCAGCAGAGGAGTGGCGGTGCCAGGGGGGGTTTATGTAAGGCGTGTGCAATGGCTGGCGTAGGGGATTCGCCTGTTAGCGGAGCAGGGAGACATGAAGCTCGCCGACTTGGCTCTCCCCGCGGACGCCTTCCTGGAAAGCACGAAACTGAGGTACTACAAAAAGGCGCTTCCCCCCTCCCCTTTCCCCCCGCGAAATCGCTTTCTAGCCAGCCGGTTGCCCGCTCATCTTGCGGTGTAGCTGAGTGCAAAACCTTCTTTCTTGCTCTGTGTCGCTCCTCTGTTTCGTCTTTCCGCTACTATTTCCACTGGAGGCTCCTGCTGGCCTTCGTGTGAAGAGAACGCCAACGCGTGCTCGCTATGTGCAACCGTGCCGACTACCTGTTTGCAGAAAGGCATTTGAGCTGTTAGCCGAGGTTCAGAGTCGGGGCGAGAAGGCCTTGCTCTTTAGTCAATTCACAACTTTCCTGGACGTTGTAGAGGAGGCTTTGCAACTGCATATGCCCACGTTGCGCTTCTGCCGTCTGGACGGATCGACCGTTGTCGAGGAGCGACAGCGTCTTGTTGATGGCTTCAATCAGACAGAAGAGTGCACAGCCTTTCTCCTCTCCACCAAGGCTGGAGGACAGGGGCTAAACTTGACAGCCGCGCGCACGGTGATCCTCCTGGACCAGGTAAGGCCTTGTTCAGAAAGCAACAGCACCTCAGCCGTGTGCCGAAGTCTGTGTGAGTGCTGTTGTTTGTTCCGAACCGCGTCAGTCTGCAACGACTGCAGATCATCCTTCTTTTGCCTGAAGCGTACTGCGTCACTGGACGCTGTTTTACCATCCTCACGGGAGGCTTGGGAGAAATAGGGCGGACGGGAGGGGGGGAGGGAGTGCTGAGTCTCGGAAATGCTCTGTTGTGTTGGATGGTTTCATGATTTTATAAGAGCTGCCTTTTCCAAAGCAGCTGCTTACGCCGGAGGTCTTTGCCTGCTGGACGGGGTTCTTTCAGGACTGGAATCCTCAGAATGATAGACAGGCCGAGGACAGAGTGCATCGACTTGGTCAAACGCACGAAGTTACAGTGTATCGCCTCTGCTGCCGCGGCACAGTCGAGGAATCTATTCTCAAGGTGAACCTCGCTTGTTGAGACTCAGGGTGTCATGGGGTCCTCGACGCGTGACTGCTGAGCTTAGGGCTCTATGGAGTTCTGCACAGTGGGAATAAGTGCTAGAAAGGGTTCTCGTCCAATGCAGATTTTTACACCAACGGACGGTAGCGATGCGTATTGCAAGGGAACATTCGAAAGCCGTTGTGGCTGCTGATAAGCAGTAGCATTCAAGGAAAGAGGATATCTGGTCTACTTGTATTGTCTTCCTGATGCGGTGCCCAGTGCTGTCAGCGCAAGTTGGATTTGGACAGTGCATTTGGAGGGAACTCGGAGATTCTTCAGGCTGCAATTCTCAGAGTACACACCGCCTTCTATGAGACTTTTTTTCCCTTCTTGGATGTCTGGCCGTCTCGCCTTTTCTCTCCGCATTGCATATCGGTCTCATGTTTTAGCTGGTGAATTTGTGCTCGACGTTGGAGGTGTGTGCGGGGTTGTGCCGTTGCACTAGCGTACAGGCCCCATGTGTGGGTTGGTCGTTGCTGTACAGGATTCGTTGGAGAACGCCAGCATCGACGGGACAGAGCCGCTGCTCCGCATTGGTTCATGCGCTCCAAAGAATCCCTGCCTGTCAACCCCCTGAAGCCTGCTGACCGCCCCTCTGTGCCAGTAATAGCAGCGTCACTTGGCTGCTTGGATGACGCTTGGGAGATCACTGATCATGCCGCAAAGCGCTTCTTGAGAACTCTCTGAAGCCTTCTCGATCTGTGCTTCACTGTGCTGTGCAGAGGCGAAGCCAGATCGACAGTTTGCTATTTCATGAGTCGATTCACGTCTTCAAATACTGCGCGGCAGTGACACAGTTCATTTGTTTTCTTTTGTTGAGGCCGCTGCATGGTCACCCGCGAGTACGCATTAATACTTCCGTCCTTCTCAGTTTTATTATTTTACCTCGCTTTAACCAAGGAGGGGATGCTGGGGAGGTTACGAACTCCAAGAACTTTGGCTCGTCAAAATAGGATGAAGCACGTGCAGTAACGGGCTAAGCTACGCTTCGCTATTCTCTAGCACACTAGTTGTCTTCAATCAAGAATTAGAAATAGATTTAATAATGGATTTGTCTGTTCGTACATCCTCGCAACATCTTGCAGACTAATGATTGCTCGACTCAACAAGACGCAATGCCGTGTGCATGTGCGCCAGCTGCTATGTGCAACTAGCTGTGAATGCTTCGCGTGTGTAGATGATTGAACGACGTCAACCTTACCTCTACCACTTCCCACGCCGGTCCCCTGAGTGGTGCGAGCAGGGAGACACGTCACCATAAGAGATAGGTCAAAGAAGGTGAAAGCCGATCTAAGGGCTCCGCAGATAGACGCTTTATTCCAGACTCAGTACAAACTTGACAAAATTATCGATTCTTCCTCAAAATAACTTCCTCCTTTCCCTGCCCACCCCTTTGGATTCTTGAGAAAAGAAAAGCGGCAGCTAGGATATGTGTTGCTACATCCTCTAGTCACTTCAGCTTTCACGACTAGTTGCACATAGTACGGAGTGCACGTGCACACAATGGGTCTGTGTTGATCTAAATACAGTACTCGGCAATAAGTAGTATATACGAACAGACAAACCCACTATTAGACTCTACTATCCCATTTCACGATAAACGCGTTTAGTGTGCCATCGGCGCTCAATAGTCCTACTGTCCAGCATTTCACCGCTGCCTGTGGGTCGTCCATCTGTAAAGGCGTCACTCACTGCGTGGCTACGCTTGTGGCGCTTCAAGGGTTTATCAGGAATCCAATACTGACATCTCTGCATCACCATCAACCTCTGAGGAATCCCACCAAAATCAGTTTCAAATCGCGAGAAGATAGCAAATGCTTCTAGCCACCTGGCAGCAAGTTTCTTCGTCTGCTCACCATCTCCTCCACCTCTTAAACGCCTGCTAAGTTAATCAGCTATCCAGGAAACATGTATGTGACCGCCGCTTATCATGTACTGGCTTCTGACTGCTGAGCCTTGTGCACATATTCGCGTGTACTAGCCAGCTGCTCTCTGAGTACCCTTCGCTACTAAGATTGGCTGCTGACCTCAGACCACAAGGTCCAGGCCCACATATGATGATGGCTCCTTGTGGAGACCAGAAATGCGGGGGAGCAACGGGTAGACGAGTGCACTATCATGCTGTAAGCCTGCTTAGCATATGGAAGAAAAGCAGGCCAAACAATCGGACATTCGTGGGCATGGAGTCTTAAGTACTGCGAAAGAGTGGTTCCCTTGCGCTGTGTACTAATCTGCCTGGGGGTGGTTCGCAGCGATCATATTGCGATCAATGTATAGGTGGGTCATACGGGGACGCCGGAACGCACCAACGAACGTTGGATTCCCATACGCAATTTCACTCCTGGGGAATCTGTGAATCTTTCAGCCATAAATTCACAGCATTAACAACCTCCTGAGCTGTGACTTTATCGGAGCAAGGGATAAGTGGGCATATTTGCTGAGTCTGGCGTCAATGAAGTAGACTATCCTAACCCTTAGCCTTTACCAGTCAAACAATTACGTCCACCGTCAGAGTAGTCCAAATCCTTCTATGAATTATGAGTCTATGCCAAGCGCCGCGTTAGGAGAATTTCGTAGCTTTAGATGCCGAGATTCCGGGCTTGACGGAGCACATCCCGCTGCTGCGGGACGCATGCCCGGCCACTAAAAGGAGCCTTAGAGCTTCTGGACTGCAATGTGAATTCCACCTTGGGCCAAAAGAGTAATATCGTGTGCTCTGCGCAAAAGTGCACACGTTTTTAAAATTTTGCAGTGCACAAGGAACGTGGTTCCCTCTTCATGTTGAACCATGAACGCTATCTTTTTGTGGCAGTGCTTCACTCTTTTGCCATTCTGGAGCTTGGCAGTGGTAGCGTACGCATAGGTGTCAAAACCTCAGGCTCAAACGATTTTATTTAAAATGCAAACCGTCACAGACATAAGCGGTTGCGCTAGGGAATTGCTGGGGCTTCGCGTGTGCGCGCCACCCACCGCATTGGAGATATCTACACTGGAAAAACGTGTGCCAGGTTTCCAAGCCATCGAGCAGATGTAGGATTGGCCATATCCTGAAAACTCTTCGTAAGGTATAGCAAAACTGATGGTCGGTCTGGGCAGTAAGTTGTCGCCCACATTAGTGTCAGTAACGGTTCACGCACCACCACACCGTAGAAAGTTTAGTTTCCCGCACTCGATACCGCTGCTCGCGTTCGGTAAGCGAAGAGCTATAAGCAATAATCTCTGGTCTTTTGGTGACCCCATAGGCTATTGAAAGAGTAATTCACCCACCGTTACGGCAATAACACCGGTTTGGAAATAGATATGACTCTCATACCCAGGCAGAGGATCGTGGCGAAGGATGTGCAAGGCGGCTAATGGAGCCCTTGGTGAGGCATCATCCAATTCTGCCGAGGCGATTGACTGTGATTTCTCTCAGTGGATCAGTGAAAGAAGCAGCTATGTGACTGGATACAGAAATGAAATTTCGTCATAATTTTAAAGTCCCTCGTTCGTTTATGTAAAGGTTACACTTTGTTTGCTCTTAATGTTGCCGTATGTCGAGTAATTCCTGAAGCCAAGCCATCGAAGCGCCAAAGTACATTTATTTCTTTCAAAATCAAAACAATTATTGGCCGTCAGATACTGCTGCGTGATCCAGAACAGCTGAAGAGCACGTCGCAGGCGATGTGGCTGCTCGTAGACGTTTTGGCCAAAGACTAAAATGCCGTCCTCGGAGACAGCCATCCACCCCCCGTTGCTAGCCTTACAATAGTCTCGATATAGTTTGACGCTGCAGCTCGACAACCGAAACTACAAGGTCAATGGGCATGGAAGGATATTTGTTTGCTATTGCAAATGTGGAACACCGTTGTATGCGCGTTGCAAGGATGAATAAGGGTTTGTAAGAAAGCGTTTGTGATATCACATGCCAGGTGTACTACTTATACGTGTACAGTGTCAAACGATTTGCCAATATGAGCTATCAGGAATTTGCGTGTCAGAGGTGTCTTATGCAGAGGCTTAAAATCAACGCGCATGCACCATCTTTAACCTTTTGGGGAGCAACAACACGGTTTTATGCCTAAAAGGGCTTTTCGATTCCTGCATTCTGAATTCTTCAACAAAGGATCCGTCTGCCGCCCAATCGTCTCTTCAAGCTGTGGATGCTTTGATATCGTACAAAATAGCTTGGGGCCGAGCCGGATATTGGTCGAATACGATGCGCTAGATGACCAGCATTTGGCCACTGTGCTGGCAGCTTGTCATCAGTTAGCACATCCGCAGTCACCCCCTTGATATTGGCCCTCTCTTGCTGCTCCTTAGATGAAGCTTTTGCCTGATGCTTTTCTGAAACCGGTTTCAGAGTCATTAGGCGTGGTATGCGCGAGAAACCGATTTTTAATTGTGCGCTGCCGAACCGAGCGTATGTAAGGCCCCTCTAATATTGTTGAGGTACCGACTTCACCGCGCCAACATAGAAGAACGCACCCTTTTGGAGGACAGCAGGAGGTGCTTTTTCCTTAATACTCTCTGGCACATTAGCCTCCCCAGCCTGCAGCTGCGGCCTCATGTGGGTTTGCACCCTACTATCCATCGAATGCCTAGCAGTATGGTAGTCCAAGACCGAGATTATATGACGTTTTCTGAGGTGAAGTGGCATTTATATGCGGTAGGTTCCCGATCCGTGCGTATGGCTGCCCGTCAGGAAACTTGAGCCTAAGGGACTTAGTGCACGAGTGAAAGACTGCACTTCTGTGCCATTTCCTCGAGTGACAAATCCATTCTACATCCCCTTGCAAGTTACTCTGGGAATTGTCGACCACAAATGTAGAGTTGTATCGGGGCACACGTGACATATAGTGTATCTCTGACTGCTGCTCCATCCTCCGCAGCATCTTTCATTTCGCCGAAGCCCGCGTGGGAAGTTTGCCGTTTCTATAAGGTGCCTTTTGGCTCGTCAAGCTGCTTCCTTTCGCTGCGCTCAGTCCCGTTGTTCAAGCTCTCTGACTTTTTGCATGCGTTTGCAACACTGGGTTGTGTGACCCAATCTCCCACACTACAAGCCAGTCATTTGCTGGGTGCTGTCTGCGGCTGCTTAGAAGTACGAGTTCGTTGCGGCTCATTTATTAAGTATATTTTAGACTGTAAGATAGGGCGGGTTGACACAGTCCCGACATCCATAGTCCTGATCACTAGTTTGCCTCTTCCTTACCAGCGAAGGACGCAGGAATCTCGCTCGCTTGATCCTATTGCCCGAAGTGCTTTGACGTTTGTCGAATCACCAAAACGCTGTTCACCCTGCGGCCAAGTGACACGACACTCCAGTTAGACCTAGAATAAATCACGGATGATGTATCTGTTGGTCTATGATGTGGCTGTTGCACATCCAAGCTTCACACTTCTCGTTATACATATCACTTTATATATTCCCTTGCTCTGTTCCATATTTCTTAGTCTACCGATCAACTGAAAAGTTCCTTTGCTCCAGCTTCCTCATTTCGGCCAAAGCTTGCGATTGTGCTGATTTTGGCATTTGCACAGGAGTAAGGGCGTGTACAGAGGACCGAATTGTAGCAGTCTCTGAAGCCAGATAGCTTTCTGTAAAGGAGTAGAGCTACCGTTAAAGTGCGCCTTAATCCAACAAGCATGCGGCAAAATGCACCTGTTCTCTTCATCTGCTGGGTATAACTCACGGTACATCTACAACCGGCTGATAAAATCGTTGAGCAATCACCGAAACATAAGGTCGCCGTACTCATCTACTCGACATATTTTCATCGACGTATCCATAGACAATTTATCGGCTGAGAAACCACGCCTTCCTACTAGCTGTCGAGCAAGTGCGCCAATACCAACTTGCAGGCCGGCCTCTGCTGCAGGCATCGTGCCTCAGAAAGCTTCCACCGTTAGAATGTGCCTCTTCCATCGTGTTGCCAAACAGATTACATTGCTAAACAAGAAATGACTTGATCGAGCTCGGGCAAGTCTCTTAGATACACCTGGCATCCCACTGCACACACAGCCGGTTGATAATCAACGAATAGCAACATCGAGCCATAGGGTAGCAACAAATGTAACACTCCATTCAAGGTGTCCTGAGGAAGACACTCAAGTCCAGACTCAATGTTTATTGATTTTTCTGAAGAAATTTTTCTCCTTTAGCCGCATGAACTCCTCAGACTTCCCGACAGGAGGGGAGGGGCACAGCTGCCGTGCGCCTAGCTGTATCCTTTCAATAGTTTCGATATTCAGCTAGTTGCACATCGCATCCAGCAGACATGCATGCGATATTGTCTTCGTGGACCAAGCTAACAGTGCGCTGATGTACTCAGACTATTTCAAAGACAAGCCAACTACTTAGCTGCTTGTTAATACTTACAGAGTAGTAGTAATGTAGTTAAAAATGGTCAAGTGTAACTTAGCTTACTGCATGGAGCGTTACAGATTCCACGTGTTTGGTTGGCTGTTGCCTAAGAAGCCACGAGCCACTGGAGGACCACAAGGCTCAATCGGTTTTGCGGTTTAAAGCACAAACAAGAAGCGGTGTTGCGTCCGACTCACTGAACGGCTGCCTCGGATATTTTTGCGGAGATTCGTTGCGGGGTTGTGGGGTACAAGAAGCATTTGAATGATGTTGGCTTCTACGAGACACACGCTGTTGTCTCTAATTGCCGCACAGGACTTTTGTTATGCTTGAGATAATCAAGGGTTGGAGGGGCATTCGGTAACAGCAACTACTGAGAAAGAAGGGCGGAAAGGGATTAGCATCCAGGAGCACGGGAAATCACTGCGTACCGACCCCTTCACGCCATTGGTGTGGCAAGTAGAAAGCACTAAGTACATTAGAGGTCTACCTTAAATTTGTCAGCGAGGCACAGCTAAGCTCCTGGTCATTCAGGGCTGAAAACTAGCTGAACAGGATATATGGGACCTTAATTACCGAAAAACACTGGAAAACACGAAAAACACGATGTTGAAGAAATATTCGCTTTGAAGTGTCGACACATCAATTGAGGAACAGCAGCTACAATGGCGGCTCTTTAGTAAACGCTTCCTTGTAGCTGGTACCGCCGGGGAGGTGTCCATTTCTGGAGGACTTGTGGAGGCTGACCAGGGACTAGAGAACCATTTCATTGGGATGAGTACAATAATTTTATTCCTCTTTGTTTATTTTTAGCAAAAATTGATACCTATACGGTGTGCTTAGACGGGAAAAAAGCAGTATTCCACTATTTCACGTGTCCCATTTGGATGCAGAGCAAGTTCACATGGGCGTTCCCCACAGCCCTACAACCTTAACCCCGCATCAACACTATTTGCCATTAGGCCCCTTCAATTGTAGTCCGTCGAGAAAAAGAGCTGACTTGAGATAGAGACCTCCTCTAGTTTCTATGAAGATTCGCCGCATGGGCAGTGGTCCGCGGGTCGGCCACGCGGTCACTGCGCGCTGCCTGAGTTTAATCCTGCTACTGAAGACAGCAAATGCAGCAGAAATTGATTCGTTTAGTAAGTCAGAAATGCGTCCTGGGACAGAGGGGACGGTGGATAGTCTCCCAGGAAACACAGTCTTCCCCCAGGTCCAGGCCGTGGCCAGGAGAGAAGCCTATCAGCGGGAACCTGTTTCCCCGGCATCGGAAGCTGTTTCAGACCCTACCAGGCATATTAAGGTCACTAAACACAGCAGGAGACTTGCAGGGTGGTTCTTTTCAACATGGGATGGTAAGTTTGTACCCCTCATATGAGTAGCACAACACCGTTAGTTCACTCGATTGAACCCTTGAATGACAAAGCAGCCAATAAATTTGCCATGGCTCTAGCCTAAAATAGTAATACGGGTGCAAAATGTTTTTTCCTGCATCGTCACTAGAAGTCGGAAGATGTGAAAGCTTGCCCATGCCCTGCTGCAATCCGACAGTATATTGTGCTGCATGTCTCAGGCCGACAGTGCGAAAGTGCCCAACTGCTTGCGAGTGACATTGAAAAGGCCGCCAAAGTTGCAAGTGGCTCTTCTGCATATCTGCGAGGCATGAGATACTTTGCAATTGACAACTGTTGGCTTTCCAACGCAAGGCCACAACTCCCGCCACAAGACGAGCAAGAGGAAGAGCATCAAAAACAAGCCTTCACAGCTGAAAAAATGAGGATAAATCCCAGAATACAGCCTGAAGAGGCACTTTTCTCACATGGCATTCAATCTGTATTGGATTCAGTCCACGCAGAAGGCCTGGCGTTCGGCCTTGGAGTATCCATTTCTTCTGAACGCTGTACTGAGATGGAACCACCGCCTGCTGGGTAAGAATTACAGCTCACTATGCTTCCTTAAAATGAATGTGAACAGTAGTTGCGGGAAGGTACAATATATTTTTGTCATTGAGATCACTACGCACAGCTCTACTTTCCCAAGTATTCAAGCCTGACGGGGAGAGGCCATATCTTCAGGAAAAGATAAGGGCAATATTAAAGACACAGATGCTAGCCATATCACGCCCTCAATAAGCCAGCCCGTGACTACTTACGCAATCTAGTGGCTGATTATCACACAACAGAGAATAGCACTGCGTAAGGATCGCGGGCTGGTGATATTGTTCGAGCTTAGTCGTTTCTTCTTGATGCCCCTCAGGGACAGTTTGGCAGGGTACTACGTATTGCATGCTTTTGCGTTGTTTTCCCGTAACAAATATTTCGCGTTTTGAATCATCGTAGGGCGCAAGTTTTCTTGGTTACAACGTTTACTATTGCTTTTAGTCAATTATGTTCCCAGGATTGAAGCCGCGGATCTCGTCAACGCAATTTCCAGTTGGGGTGTCGATTTTGTCAAGGTGGGCTTTCCAACTCAGTTAGATTTCTCTGCCTCTGGCCTGCCCTCTGGCTTCTTGTCTGCCCGTTTAAAAGTGCTGGCATATGTAATCGTCAATGCGAGCCCACGCTGCCCTCTACTTCTTAGTTAAAGAGCTCCTTGGGTAGTGTCATAAGGTCTTTTTAGTGGAGTGGGCCATGGTTAATGCTTGGGGAGCAACTAAAAAACTAGATACGGTTTGTTATGCAGAGTCAGTGCATTGGACTGCCCGAGCTTCCTACACTAGTGTCTTGTTTCAATCGGCACGTTGCTCTGAAGTCCCACAAGGCTTCTCTCTGTCATTAGATCTTCAAGTTGATTTTGTTTTCGCGCTTTCTGTCTTCGTTTAGCTCAACGCGTGCGGCCATAACACTGCACAGACGGTCGCTGACTTTAGGAGGTGGAGCGAACTGGTCAGAACTTCAAGCAGACCGCTATTACTGCTATGCACGTGGACTCATTCATATCAACACCTATCCGGCGACAATGAGTGAGTCTTTAAAGAGGCTTTTGTACGCCTTAACTTCAGGCTGCTGCGGGCTTGGGATGTTTAAAAGCTGGTGGCAGTGGTGTTTCTGCCAGCTAGCTGCGCATCACCTGCAAGGCAGCGCCGAGCTCAACCGGTCCCTTGAGGTTCCCTTGCCACATTGATTTTCCGCTGTCGCTGTGCAGGTATCAAAAAGCATTGGAGCTTCTCGACTTGTGTGATGAGTGGACATCCCCTGAGCACAGAGTTGCTGGGGGCACCGAGCTTGAGGCAGAGTTAAATGGCTGGCTGCATTCCCAAGGAAGGAGGGCTTTTACTCTCGGTGGTGCGGCTCCCCGATTCCAGGTGCCTCATGCTTCACCCGTCGTCGATGAGGAGATGCAGACCCTACTGGCTCTGGCAGTGAGTCACACGAGCGGGAAAGCGAACGACCAATTCAGAAGGCAACATGATTAATATATGAGCAGACGGGTTGTTGGACTAAATTAGTGCCTTTGCCTAACGCTTCTCATCGTAGTGCAGTTAGGCACTTGAAACAACACCAAACTCACTGTTGTGGGGTCTCAGGCAGTGCTCGGTTCTCAAGTGGCTGTGACCTCATCAACGGCGTCCGACTTCAGCCAGCAGGGTAAGATTTCATGGGTGCATAGGATGTTCTTAGAGTTTGCCACATCGAAACAGCTCACAATAAGTAGAGTAGCTCCCAGTATAGAATCTATGATGCTGCTGGTGCACACGAAGAGCGCTTACCGTCTACGCGACTTTATGTATGATTCGGCGTTCTATTCTGTGTGGCAGCTAAGCTGCTAGAAGACAACGTTCTTTTGACTGCAGCGACGGACCAGGTGAACACAAGTGGTAAGGAGTCTGTGTACACTTCACAACAGCGGGAGCCAGATATCAGAAGATGAGCATGCGAGCAAAGCAACATATGAAATCTGCCACACGATAGTTTCACATTAATGATACGATGCTCAAACAAGAATTCTCCAGCAGGAAACGCGACAGTCAGTGTCTGAGTAGGCTTTCAGCGCGGGCACTGCATGCGCCAATCCGCTATTGACTTACTGAAGTAGCATTCAGTGTGTGGAATACCTGCAGTGAATCGTATCCAAGGCACTGGGCCCGTGGATGTGCTGTACAGACAGCTGGCCGATGGCGACTACATACTGGCTCTATTTAACTGGAGAACTGAGGCTTTATCAGTGGATGTGTCGCACGCTGAAGTGCAGCGATGGTGCGGACTGCATAGGCCCGTACCCCTTCAGATATCCCAGGCTTGGACAAAAAAGAGGTGGCGCCTGAATAGCGGAGACAGGCAGTCTCTGACGTTCAACATAAGTGCCTTAGGAGTAGTTCTGCTGCAGGTGGAACTTTTGGACGACCTGTAAGCATTCGCGGACTCTTGGAAGCAGTCTGTAGGAAGGTGCTACACTCTTCAGAGCCACGACCATGCACAAGTGCATAGTGTTCACGTGAACGGTGCTGTCCTTTGTGCTTGCTGGCATATTTGCTTTGTTTGCTTGAACACTTATGGTTGGCCATTTGCTTGCAGGGCTGAGAGCGACCATGCAATTTTAGCGTCTGAACAGCATACATCTCTTGGGCTCAGCCAAGGCAGTTTTATGGTGCCCGTGGTAGATGTATACCATAGGCCAGGGTCAGCTCCTGTCTTCACTGCGAACAGCCGTGTAGTGCATAGAGGGCGCTCTGGTGAGCTTTCAAGTCCTAAACTGAGGCGTGGCTCTACGCAGGCAGCGCAAGGGGGCGCGTCCCCAGGAAGCCCGGCGGATTCATTCTTTACAGCTATCTTCGGGCTACTGCTACCGGTAATATTGGCGTCTGCGCTCAACGACACCACAAACTCTACCAAGAACGACCACAGCCACAAGCACCACAACAAATACCACAGGCGCCACCACCACCATGAACACCAGAAACACGAGCACCATCATAATGACAAGCGTCGGCGAGAGCAACAGGAGTCAAGCAGCCACACCCACGTTGGCTCAATTCTCCACCGCTCTACCGTTGGGTCGGCCAACACCGCGGCCCCCAACGAGGCGGTTGGAAGAGTCCTGGGCAACAACTTGCTAGCTGGGATCTCTGAAGCAACAGATGAATCCTCCAGCAGCTACAGAAGCGGTGCCGGGTGGGTCATCTTGACAGGCTTGGCAGTGCTTGGGTGCATGGCCACAGTAGCAGCCTGGCGCGCCCTCTTACTTAAAAGGCTGAGGACCAAAAACGCCTGGAAGGCTGAAGACACTCAGCTCATGACAAGACCCCACGCTCAGTGACTATAAATGCTCCTATGGCACTATTCAGCTGCCCACAATCCTCAGTCATTTTCTGACGGAGGCTCTCGGAACACCCATATTTGCCCCTTGCTGAACTCTAAAGTCAAAACTGCATAGGGCGCAGCTGCGTTCTAAAATGTTCAAACCCTAGAAATTGGGGCAGAGGCGTGCTACAGATGCATTGGCTGGGTCGTTCAACAGGGTGTCTGCGACAATTTTTCTCCCCCTCACCTCTTGGCTATCGTATTCACCTAAGTAGACTCCCCAATTAAAGAAGCTGGGCTAACAATGCTCGCTTGGCAAACAATTCAAATTGATATCGAGTCAGACGTCCAAATCATGTCTAACAGCTGCATGTTAGTTCCAAAGGATGCTGATGAAACCTGGGGAGATGCAAGAAGCGCGCGTTTGGAACAACCCAATTTGCGCCACCAGTTGCAGATTAGAGCGTTAGAACGAAAAGAAATATTATTGTGCAGTGCATTGCCACCCCCTAGGATAACTTCCTTTCAGGAGTTTTAAATGTGTGGGGATAATCTGCAGGTCATAGGGGGCAGGGGGCCCTTATTTGACAAGTCACAGACGCTAGACATAACGCCACCTACCCCTTTAAGACTACCATGCACTCCATTCGCGGAATGTGGTCAACAAAATTACAACTTAACAGCGGTTTTACTCTCCAGGATCCTTCTAACCTCTTGGTCAATAGACTTGACAAAGGGCGAATCCATCAAAGTCTTTGCTTTCAGGCCTCCGTACTCAACTGGTAGGAATGACGCGCCAACGTGATCCTGTAGCAAGACCTCCCATTTCTTTCTGCTGCTCACGGACACGAGCTGCACTTTTGGATGTACCAGGCCAGAAAGAAGGCTGATGAGGGGGGAGAGATACGCGGGAGAGTTGAGAAGGAAGACATGGCCTGGCCTCTCACCCACATACTGAACGGTGGACTCGAGGCCTGAAACCAGCGCATCGAGGACCGCCTTGACGCTCCCGTTCAACACTTTGCGTAGTGTAAATCCATTAGTATCCACAACAACTGTGAGGGCACTGTTTGCCCGCTTGTCGACATTGACCCAGAAGAACAACGCCAAGTACTTAACGTAGTCAACAAGGTCATGTGATTTTTTGCTGCTCACCACCTCCCAGTTAATTGATCTGCCCTGCAGAGGCATGAAGGCACTCATGCACACCGAATCGTACTGCAAGCCCCTTCCCGCAGGCATGCGCCTCACAAACTATACATTCCGGTGCAAAATACCCCCGTTGCCTTCATGGCGCCGGCTACTACACGCACTTGTAACTCAGAGCAAGGGCCCACACACCCCTCCTACGAACTACGAAGACAAAGACTATCTGAAGGGCTGCATTTAAGGACTTACTTCGAGGAAAATTACATGGTTTCCGTGTTTGTCTACCCCGTATATGCTGAATGGCACAGCACTTATCAACTCAGGGAAGCATGCCGGCGGGCTGGCAAGAATTTCAGCAACCTCACTCTCCTTGCCCTTTACTATTGGCCCATTGGTATTTGCAGAAGCCAAATCATTAGGCGTGTCATCTTTTACGCCTGTGGAGCAATAGGCTGGGGGGAGTGCCACGAGAGCTAGTGCGAACAACCACAGCAGGCGTCTCCCGCTGTCTTTCATGGCTGCTGGATTCTGAGCCCGATTTTGTGTGGTGCGAGGAAAGATGATTGTACTGCAACCTCTATATCCTAAATGGCCGAGCTGATCATACCAGACGCGCTTGCCAATGGCATCCCAATCCTGAAAAAGCCTTGTGCTGTTCGCCTGTATGCCGCCGTGAAGTTCCGCATAAGAAATAGGTATTTTAAATAATAACAACGCACTGGAACGGAAGTGATCGGAGATGAGGATTACAAACTGAATATTACTTCCCAGTGGGGTTGGCAAGTACCCCGCTACCAAGCGAGAGCTGTCATGGAAACCCTATGCTAAATATGCACAACTTCGTTCACCCAAAGCTATTAAGACTAGAATATCTTTCTCAAATTTCTATGGATGAGGGTTTCATGGAGTGGGTCACATCATGGGCAATCGCATCGCTCATTCGATGGGGGAGCGACTGGAGCACCCAGCCCTCAACCATCCTGAGCTACTTTGTAGTCAATGAGATCCACTGTCTTGCACTGCAGTTTGGAAAAAATTCATCAAAGAAAAAACGCGAATTGCGTGATATCCCAGAATCTCTTTCTTGTGGGTTTATCGATGGTTATTGCAGGCTCTTGCCATTTATTCAAATGGATGAGGCCCTGTGTAGCACCGAAAGAACAAACAACACCAGCCCCAATCAGGTAGCTCTGTGATATTTTGCCAAGGAAAGGATATGACCAAGTTTAATAGTTTGCGAGCTTTCCAGAGAGTTTGGCTACATCGGATGCAAGTAACTGCATGTTTTACTGCACTGGCTGCGTTCGACCAAAACTTATTGAGGCGTTGGCTGCACTCGTCAGCAGTTCTTTTATTCGATTCTTCACACAGCAGCCTTGATCCAACAGGGAAAGGCTGTGGGCCTATGCACCAAGTTGTTGTGTGCAGCTTGGTGCGTGCTCAGTATCCCAAGAGATTTTCAAAGTGCAGCCCACCTACCGTTTCTCCCCCGTGATCTAAGCACTGTGGTATGCGAAAGTCCTTTAAAAGAGGCTTAAGTCTTGGTAATCGACCCCCTTAGGGTCTTGACATAACAATTTTATTCAATGCACGTGGAGAGACACTGAGCTCCAGACTAAATGCAAAGTTGATATCAACCTTGATTCCGAAATGTTTCCCCTCTTCTTCCGCCACTCGTAAATCAGAGTTCCCGACACGATAGAAGAGAGACAGGCAGTATGCGCAGAGCTGCAATGTTTAAACACTCTGAGCAGTCTCAGCTTGTTGCGCATTTCATGCAGCGTACAACATTACGTCTTACTGTAGCGAGCTAGCAGCATTCTATACTATGAGTGATATACAGACCACCCAACCAAATAGAAAATCTTCAACTAATACTTCATTGAATATTTATTGCTTGTATACCGAAAAGTTCCTAGGTGTGGCTCTGCCAGCTACACCAGTGCGGCGAAATGCCCAGGAAAAAGTTGCACCCTAAGGACTCTTGAGCACAAATATTTTCTCAAAAACGGAATTCAAGCCGACGGCTCACCCGATGTACTCATCCCTCGGCCCCCGCCGTTTGAAATGTAGCATACTTTAGTTGTATCTTTATGCTACTTACTTTTACCCGGGCCCACGACCTAGCGCGTTGCTGTGCGGGCTGGATCATAGTACGCCATCCGTAAAAACGCATTGCACGGTGGTATTCCTGGTCTGCATTACCGAGATGCTGGAAGCCGTCTTCAGTGTAACGGCCTTCGGAAGTCTGCCTCCATACCTTGGATAGTGAAGAAGCCAAGTAGACGACGCCAACGTAGGAACCAGGTGGTGACCACGCGCGGACCACACCGCATTGCCGTGGAAGTACATTCCTATCCAATCTAATCGCGCATGAGGTCTTGTTGCTCATTTCTGATACAGCTCCTTGCGTAAGCATAACGAAATATTCGGTGGAATATGTGGTAACTGGTCTTTATTTCACTCGATTTCACGTGCTGCCTGTCTGCGTGATCGAGTGAAGGTACTTCCGCTGGTGTCTAAATTGTTGCCAGCACGAAACGCACTCCTTATGACTTTGTGGGCTCCGTGGCCTGGTCATTGTTTGCATGCAATGCATTCCACCTATCGCGGACTGTGTGGTTTTTGCCAAGTTCATAGGCATAAGTGGCCCAGGTTCGAACGTTGAGAACCTCCCTAAGAATAGCTCCGGGAGGCCACCCGTACTCTCCAACCTTCTGTCCAGTCTTGGGGTCTTCTATGTCTAGGGCGAAGGTGATTTTAGAGGGGTGCACTTTGTTTTTGTTGAGGAGAGTGAGTAATCCATGACTTAATCCGAGCTTGAAGCAGTTTTCTACATTTAAGCTTGTCACGTCCACCTCCTGAATGCTGTCCCCTACTGTCACCTGGCGCACAAGGCTCCCAGAACTCGCCTTAACAACAGGGGCTGCACAGTATTGAACAGCTGCTTTGCTTAATTCGCAGGGATTTCCTTTGAAGTTTTTCCCCAGGAGGCCTACCGCTTGCAAATCTCTCACAGGAAACACCAGAGCCCTCCCGGTAACCACGACTGGTGACTCTGTGGACATAAAATCAAAGATCTGGGCCAAAGTGTCGAACCCTGTGTAAGAAGCCTCTTGATTGGCGGGCAGGGGCAGAGGAGGGTCTAAGAGGATGCTATTGACAGCTGCAGCGCAAGCTTCAAAGTCTCCGGTGCCTTCCATGCGCATGCAATTCTGAATGCTCAGCCGTTCCTCAAGGGGTTGTTCAGGGTCGATACCCGCTGCGAGACACGAGAGGCGGTTAAGAGCCTTCTTGGCTATCTCGTCATTGGATGATGTGCAATAGTACGCTGCTGGTTTGACGCGCTGATTCTGCACGCCTTTCGCTACAGAGACCTCTCCCGTTGAAGAAATGGTAACGTCACCAGTAGAACAATCCTGGATATATCCCTTAGGTAGGCAGGGATTCAGACATACGTTTTCGTTGAGGTTGGCTGGGTTGCTACAAAAGGACTTGTAGAAGACTCCAGTAGCGCTGGTGGCTCCAAGTTGCATATAGGAGGTTGACATAATATCCAGACTGGGGTAATCGTCGCTTAGATAACCAGCTCCAGTGAGGTTTGTGGTATTCACAAAAGAGGGGCTGCTGCCCACAGCGTACACTGGAAAGACAACTTGAGCCGAAGCTCCTCCCACTTCGATGATGCTAGTGAGGCTTTGCCTCATGTCCCTCTCTAGTACCTTCCTTTCGTCGACTGTTTTCGCTTTTTCCATAGCTTGCTTAAGGTCCTTTGCTATGGAAAAATTCCCCAGAAGCTGATTGGTAGCGATAAAGGCCAGCATACCCTCCTCCAGCCCTGGAATGGGACGCGTCCAGTCCTCGTTAGTAAAGAAGACGATCTCGTGCTCCCCGCTAAAACTGTTGATTGCCTCCATGAACGCAGCGAAGAGACCTCGCCTGTACCAGTCGTGAGTGTCTCTAACCCCAGCAGTGCTGAAAAAGAGGACTGGGACCCCAACAGTCTTCGCCTCCTCTTGTTCATAAGGTGTTAGGTGCTTGTGAATTAGGTCTACTGCATTGTTTAGGATCTGATGCACAAGGGTTTTCCCTGCTTCTAGCATGCTGGGGTACTTTGACAGTAAGGCTTTCGCGTCGTAAGGTTTGGAGGCCCAGTCCGGCCCCGCGTTCTCATCCAACCATTTTTCCATAAGCTGACGCAAGCCAATGAATTTAGTTCCTTCTTCTAAAAAGGTAATACTATCAGGCAACACCTTCCTGCCAAGACGAGGACAGCTTTCTGCCTCTACCCTAACCAGGGTCCCCCTCGTGCCGGTGCTGCCCCCATCAATTACAAGAACTGGGTTACGCGAGTTCCGGCACTGACGACCTGCCGTCATCAGTTCCGTTAACTCGGATGGCTCTGCTGGAAACAAACACACGGACACACACCTACTCAGCCACGAAAATGAAGTCGGCAGGACTCGCACTTAGAAAACGGCGCCGAGAAGCTGGGGATGCAACTATGAGCAGATGGCAGAAGTTAGATGCATTAAAACTTTGAGGATATACGGGGGAACAGTAATAAACGGTACTCAAGCATGCCCAAACTAAGATATTGGCGCTGTGTAGAGACACGTCTTTGCACCAGTGGCCTTGGGCCAACTAACTGATCCGCGAAGCTTGGAAAATGGAGAGTTTTGCCAAATAGCCGCCCGAATCTGCTGAACAACACTAGCTAGTAGGTGTGCACCTACTTTCTCTGCTATGCTGGGGATGCCTAATCCGCGCATGAGAGTGAAATACGCGAAGCACCAAAAGAGATGGGGAGGGAATCGAGACTAACGGGTCAAGGTAACGGTATGCTTACCTTCGGATTTGGGGCTATTGCACACCTGCATAGATCTGCTGTGATGGTGGCTGCTGAGTGCCGATGCAAGCGCAAGGACGTTCCGAGTGTCCGCAGATGCATGTGGGTCTTGGGGGTTTAGTGTTAAGGCATTCAACGCCTGAGAACCTTGAAGAGGAGGATTTTGGGCGGAACTTGATATACCCTCGGCATTTGTCTGTTCCTCGTTGGCTTCCGCTGTTGCATGTCTTGGGCTCTTGTTTAACAAGCCAGCATCGGGGGACAGTTGACTCTTTGGTGGGGCATCTTGTGCCCTCTGGAGGGACCCCTCCGTTCCCCACTGGTGCTGCGATGTCAACCGTAGACTCTCAGCCACGTCGGGCCACAAAGATGTCAGTGCAACGAAGAAAACCAAGTTGAAGGCCAGACGATGGGGCCACTTTCTCCTCACACGGGTCCGCATTGTCAGCAGTTTGGGCAGTTGTTAATGATGAGAATAAGCTTAAGCTAATAGGAACCAAAAAGCAGCAAATAAAAAGATACACAAGCTGCAAAATCCCAGGCTTTAAACACGCTACGCGATATGGAGAGGCGCACGAAGGACTAAGAGCCTTGGGTAGTTCAGTTAGAATGCTGAGGAAAAGTAAACACAAAAGAGTAAGGGATACAAGCGGTAAGATAGAGTCACCCAAGTCTGAAGCTTACTGCCTCTGGCAACGGGAGTTCGGTGTAGAAGGGAAGGGCCTTTTAAGCGCATTTAGCTATCATGGTCCAGTGAGCAGGGCAACTGCCTTCCTTCTGCCTTCCCCAACAGATAAGCCCGTACTAATTTTAGGGGCAGAATGACACTATTTATGTTCTCTTCAAAAATAAAATAATACGGTGGGCGGGTTCAACACTGGGTGAGGCGTACTAGGGGACCTTCCCAGCGGTCTGCGCACCTCCATCCGTCAGTCCAACGCCGACGGCGGGCAAACCGACAATAGTGAATATACTGGTCACAGTTTTACGGATACTCCTCCTGCATATATCCGGAATCACATATTTTTCCTGTTATATTTCACTCAATACCTCCCATAGCAGCACTTCGTCTGGTCTGCGTCCACCCGAGGAGACAGCCCTTGCTTGAGATGCTGCATTGCAGTCTCTTACAGTCAAGCAAGATTGATCGATTGTACATGCTTGCATCGCCTCAGAATGTGCCAAAAATTTACGTCTCCCTTGAGTTTTTGGCATGTTCAGCAAATTTCATGTAGATTCGTTTCGTTCTGGGCAAAACATGGAAGAGAACCAGACGGGCCCATGCCGGAATCGAGCCGCTCCCCGTGTCTACCGAAGTAGCACTGGCAGATTCAACCCTATATTTAGAATCTACCTGAATTTTAATCTACCGTCTGTAGGAGTCAGCGGCTCTCAGAGCCCACTTGTTGTTGACTGAGGCCATCAAAGCTAAACGATGAGAATGTATGTGTAGCTATATGCGATGTCTGTGTGTGCGGATGCAAGGTGGAGCTTATATAAGGTACACAAGATGTTCGCAGCTGTGTTCGCCTTTCCTTCATTAGTCTGGATTCCTGTGGAGTGAGGGGCAAAGGTAGAGAGAAGGAGATGACATTATAGTCTGCTCTTGTTTGAATGTTCTTGGGGGCTAGGCGTCTCGTTATAACGCCTGTCGAAAGGCGCTCTCTCTGCTTACTATTTCTCATTTTCCCTTGTATATGACTTCTATTATGCAAGCGAGGTCAAGCTTGTCTAACATATAGCTGCAGGAGCCACGCTGCTAAGACTTGCTAGGACATGCAGCAGATGTAAAGGGCCAAGCTAGAAAAACTTTGCTTCGCTAATGATGCTCAATATATACCCATTAGGGAAGTGAATATGCGGACTGGGTGGTTTTGTTTTTATGTCACAGAAAAGAACGCCGCGTGGCTATGTGCAACGGGGTGTGAAGCTTTGGGAAGCTCAGAGGGGTGAAACGACTATGCAATCTGGCTGTTCCTCACCATCGAGGAAGAAATCGTGCTAATAGAGGGCAGGAGGCAGAAAGCTAGCCACGTTGGAGATACACTAATTAAGAATGGTAGTTTGGATGTATTTTGGGTACAGGGTCTCGATATGGAGTCAACACATTGATCATTCAAGGAGGAACTATTTTTGCGAACAGGTGTAATGTGGAGAATCAGTTTGACACACGGAGCAGCAGGAATAGAAATGAGCATGCTTCTAGCAAGCCGAGATACCGCAAAAGAAAAGTCGGAGTACTGGAATATTGTAGCCCAGTTTTACGGCGTCCGTAATACGGGGCTTCAGCCCAAAACCCACAGCAAAAGCTAGTAGAGGTATCTACAGTACCTTCCAGGAGCGTTCTCCCCTTTCCTTCCCCTGAATCCGAGGCAGTGCCTAATGACAGATAAGCCAGCTGGGGTGCCAGTGGCTGCTTCCTGTGAGCACTCGAGCAATCGCACATACTGTCACGCAGTATAGTGGTACACAGTTACGCAGAGCAACGTATAGAGAATACGAATAGACGAGCTGAAGATCCAGCCCCGAACTAATTCTTCGTTCGATACAGTGCAGCGTAAAGTGCTATAGCGCAGCTTGGCCCTCTGCGGACTTATAAATATACACCCGCACACATTGCAGAAACGCCCAGAAAGGTAGAAAGCTGTAGGGGCTAAACATCTGGCACCTCCACATAGAATTTTACTTTCGCGTGACAGACCAGCAGGCGTAACGTTTGCCCAGACTGACAAGCAGCCACCACAGAGGCTTATAGCGTGCCCTCTAGAGAAGTTCCTTGCATCCGCTACTGGCGCGCCACGCACCAGGTTGCTTCAAGGAAGAAAGCAGTTAAGCGAAGAATGCATTCACTCATTCATGGAACGACTAGTCAAATAGATTTCTTTGCGAAAGAAATGAGGTCTCGGTGAATCTAGCTTAGAGCTGCACGCGCCCTTTGGATAGGGCAAAAGTGCCTATTTCAGCTTAGGGCTCCGCTAGAAGATGTATTGCCTGTTGCTCAGTTGTACGACGACCGGGGCTACACGGAAAAGAGGTGATAGTCCTCTAGGAAGAGCGTTACGAAAGCTTAATTCACAGCGTGAATTACGGCAGGAAATTCATGGCTGCTAAAGTTCCGTCTGAGTGCCTGATCCAGCATCTGCGTCCTGCTAGCTTTATGAGTCCAATAGAAGTGAGAGTCAGGTAGCATGACATGAAGATTTGGAGCGCGTGCACTTGTTACAGTGTCGCGAGCAATACAAATATTGCCAATAGGGTGCTCTCCTCAGAGGGTAGCCGCCAGTGCTGCTGAATCCGTAGTTATATGCGAAAGCAAAAGCAAGACCTGGCTGCGCCAGCCCAAGTTGCACCAGTTCTTGGTTGGAGAGCGATGACTTAAGGGACATCACTCCCTCTCTAACCCGCGCCAGCCTCCCAGTTTTGCTCAAATGAACCCCTGCCACCTAATTATTCCCTATCTACGAGTGCCGCCGAGACAATACAGGGCCTGGCTGGTGCGTGGCACCACAGTCTGTTTGCCATCTTCGCTACAGGGCTGCTGTTCCTGCTGAGTTGAAAGCTACCGCCGTCAGCTCTGGAGGGCGCGTGTTGAGAAAAATGTGGGTTCTATGATCACAATTGGAAGAACCCCATGCGGTTTTCCTGCAATATTTAGCTGTGCATATGCTCGGCATAGGCACTCCCTGGCCTGAGGAATCCCCCGTTCTGCTTGAGGCGATCCTGTAGTGTTCCCGCAGCGGCTAGAATGAGGCCCAGGAATACAGGTGACGGTCTAAGAGGGCGAGAGGTGAATTCCGGGTGGAACTGTGTACATATGAAGAAGGGATGATCCTGGAGCTCGGCAATCTCCATGCGCTGCCCCCTCTCGTCTTGCCCCACAAATTTAAGGCCCTTGGCCTCAATCTGCTGCACATACTGTGGGTTTACCTCATACCTGTGTCGGTGCCGCTCATCTACAACTGGCTCTCCACCATACAACCTGGCAGTGAGCGAGTGTTTGTCCCTGATGATGGTGGCCCGCTTGCCCAGCCTCATGCTGCTCCCCTTGTTACCCGTTGTGTGCTCTGGCATGGAGACGACGACGGGGTGAGGGGTGTTCGGGTTAAACTCCTCTGAGTCCGCCTCGCGCAGCCCCAAGAGTGAGCGCGCTATCTCAATGACCGCCGTTTGCATGCCAAGGCAAATGCCAAGGTACGGCTTGGCAGTTTCTCTGCAATGCTGCGCGCTGAGTGCCTTGCCCCAGATTCCTCGATCTCCGAATCCTCCGGGGCAGACCACTCCGTCTACACTCTTAAGCGCCTTCCAGGCATCGGCGTAGCCCTCCCCCTTCTCGTCCTCCAGACTGCTACTTTCTATCCATTTAAGTGCTAAACCCAAACCCGCCTCCATGGCCGCGTGCTCTAGGGCTTTCAGTACGGACAAATAAGAATCCGTCAGCCCCGTGTACTTGCCCACAATGCCAATGCACACCGACTTGGGGGAACCTGGGGAGGCCATAAGCAGACGTTCGGCCATCATCCTCCACCCGCCAAGGGAAACAGCTGAAGACGAACGGCTTTGCAGCTCCTTGGAGTCGAGGCCCAAGCGCTGCGGCGCGGGAAGCAAGACAAAAAAGAACGTCGAAAATAACGCAGGACACCAAAGCATGCAAAGAGTGGTCTTCCTTCGTGAGAAAATAAGGAGGCAGCAAGGGAATTCGAGACAGAGGCTCTGATGCACAGAGCGGTAGGCGGGAGGGTCAAGGGATGCACGCAGTCACAGATATACAGCGAGACATGCAGCACACCGATAATGAGAGCTATCCACCATATTGATCCCACGGGCTAAGCGGGGGCCTAGCACCCACCTGGATGAGTCGTGTAGAGAGCTCCTGATCTTCCAGGAGGAGTGGCACTTTGTAGATGTTCTCGCAGTTGTGCACCGAGAAAACCTAACACAGACACAGCTCAGCACGCATAGCGGGGGTAAGAAGCGGATATATTATGGGGCGAGTGGCAGATCGTAAAAAGGGGGACCTAAGACTCACGTGCTCTGGCTGCACTTGCGCAAAAAGCGAGATCTTTTGTTTTGCGGCCTCCGTCAGGGGCTGTTCACTCCGGCAGAAAAGAAAGTCGGGGGCAAGCCCTGCGCCGCGTAACTCCTGCAGCATCAGCACCAACAGCATGACGCAACCGCAACATTACCACAGCCCACGACCTCTAAAGGCAGCCTTTTCAGGAATGGCAGTGCAGCTGGAAGGTCGACAGAGGGTCTCAGATTCACCTTGACTCCATGCTGCGTCGGCTTGGTCTTCTGCTCCCCGATGAAAGGAACATAAGAGACGTGCGCCAAACAAAAGTTCTGCAACCCAACTTTGCGGCTTAGCTGCTGGATGGCCTCCAGGTACACTGCGCTCTCAATGTCTCCAACAGTTCCCCCCACTTCTATGAGGCAAACGTCTGGGGGCATCCTGCTGTCATCCACGGGTCGGGAGGCCACCTTGAGAATCCAACGCTGCACCGCGTCTGTCACGTGTGGCACCATCTGCACAGTCTTCCCCAAGTAGACGCCTTCCCTCTCTCCCCCAATAACTTGCTGGTACACCTTGCCGCTCGTTACATTGTGCTCCCCACAGAGAGACACACCCAAGAACCGCTCATAGTTGCCCAAGTCTAAGTCAACTTCTGCTCCATCGTCTAAGACGTAGCACTCCCCATGCTCATACGGGCTCATGGTCCCGGCGTCCACGTTGAGGTATGGGTCAATTTTAATCGCAGAAATACGCACTCCGTGAGCCCGCAGTACGACACCTGAAAAAAGCCACACAAATGCGCGCACTCGGAAGAAAAAAGCTGCTGCTGCTTGACAGCATACTCTCTCTGTATTGTGGAACGAAGGAAAACTTGGTGGGGAGATGCTGATCAATTGCAGGTTCTGTAGGGGGCCCCTCGAAGGCCGTCTGCGTCGCTATTCGTCAGGAGGAGCACGCGCCCATTCTACGGGTAGAAGGGTTTCTCATGTCTCCGCCTTTTATGTTCCCTGCGAGGTCAACTCGGAGGGAGCGTCGGGGGGGGGAGGGGGGAAGGCAATGGGGTGGAAGGGGCAAATAGGGGCTTCACTCTTGTTGATAAGGGTGATACAGACGTCCTACCAATGCTGCTTATTGTAGTACCCTTGCCTAATCCGCTCATAGTTCCCCCTGTAACCACGAGGAACTTCATCCCTAAACTCGCGGCCTCGAAGGGGGTCGAGCCTACGGGCTCTATGGTCGTAGGCGTCCTCTGTCCGGATTGCGACATCAGAGCAGAATATTGGCACAGTGGGCTAAACCCTCAAAGAGGGTGCTCTAAAAGCAAAGGGAAAAGCGGAAGAAGACAAGCACTCCTGCGAGTCCCTTCTATGGAGTGAGGGCCCCCTGGGACGCCTCCGCCAATACTGCAGAAACGACGACAGGGCCTCTTATTCCTAGACCACAAACCCTGAAACTCAGGGAACAATAGACCACTGAGGAGAGAATCACGGCAACATGAAGCATAACAGCTCTCTCCCCTCAGCTGTGGGGCGAACCAACAGAGTGGGAGACTGCCACGGCGGGGCTGGTCGACTCGTAGCACTGCAACCTCAACACAAAGCCCTAAGCTTCAAAGCCTTAACCTTTCCTCCCCCAACGAAGCATTCCCATATCTTCCGCAGTGACCTATTTCGTCCACACGTCCTTTGTAACCATACAACTGTCTTTGCTAGGCATAGCTTTGCTACAACCATTGCATTGCTCAGACAAAGTGTAGCATCCACTTGAGCTTTAGAGGTTCTTCATCATGACTCACGACGGATATGTAAGCTCCAAAGGCTGACACTATGAGGTCCACTTGCCATTGTGAAGCCACCGTCTGAGGGGTGACAGAACAGTTGTAAAACGTGGAAGGGCGGGCAATAGTCTGCGCTCATCCGGCTGGCGCATTCGCGTGACATACCATGCTCAAGCTGTTAAGGCAGCACTAGACATTTGTGGATAACCAATGCTGCCTTAGTCGACTGTTGTGAGTTAGTTCTTGCCTCAAGCCCACTTTGGCGGGCTCAGCTACACTTGACCGCTTTCTACTTCACCGGTTATATTTAGCAGAGACTTAGTAAGCAATTGACCAATCGGCTTGTCTGCTCGTATATCTTGTTTGCTGCAGAGAAGTCTTAGCATGATACGATAAGATGCAATATCGTGTGCCCGTGCGCTGGATGCTACACGCAACAAGCTGCGAACCCCCGGGGAGCTTAAAAACATGGCTACGCGCATTCTCGCCGTCCTTTTTCTCTCACGTCGGGAGCTCTAGGTGGGGAGGGCAGGGTAAGCCGAGAGCTCTTTTGGGAACACACAATAACTTCGAATGAAATTTGTATCGAATCTGGAATTAAATGTCTCCCGGATGTCACGATATCTCGGTGTCTCAAGTGAATGCAAGTTCCACAGGCTCTAATGTATCTTGGTAACGGGTTCCTGCATCAACTAGGTAAGTAGATGGAAGCAAGATAGAAGCCGCAATAAAGAACGAGGGAACGCAACCATGCTTTACTGTAGCCAAAAGCACTTGCTAATTGTTCTTCCATTGGTTGTAGGCGCAGGAGGACATTAGTTCCCCTGAAATGGTTGTCTGATTTCGATTAAAGCATTTCCCGATCCAATAGTTGGTTTTAGCTGGCAACAGGCTCAAAAATTTATAAGGCGATGAGAGCTGCCTGCGCCACGATGCTGGCGGCCGAGTCTGGCCTGCAAGCTGATGTTAATGCAGGAACTCCGCAGCGGGTGGGAAGGCATGATCTCTCAGCCACCCAGATGCTGATGGCTGTGCACATCACGTTATGCCTACCAGATAAGCGTGGTGGTCTTAAAGATGGGCAAAACCTCGAATACTCAAAAATCCGGTTGATATGCACCTCCTGTTGTACCCCCGAGATGAAGGAATGGGTGCTGCTTGCGGCCTGTCAATTGGAGTAAGAAATACTTCAGTCACAAATATGTTCATGTGCACTAGATCGTCTGGTTTCAGATATCACTCCATTTCAAGGCTTGATTCACGCCCTGCTGTGGCTATGCCGAAATAAGCACGCTAGCAAGCTTTGGGCGAAGTGAGAAAGCTAAAACAAGGGGCTTTATCGAGAGATATCTATTTCGCGAAACGGGAAGTTTTGATTTGTCAAAGATACAACGTAGGCAAGAGGTGCGTGGCAGTGGTTTTCTCAGGTCTAGCTGAAGTATCACGTCACGTGGCCGCAGGGTAAGCAGCGACTCATCGATAAAGCAGCCGTCCTGTGGGGCTTCCGGAAACGGTGAGTAAACAAGGGTTCATGAGCAAGAAAGCGAGTTTCCCTTGTCTTCTCTGAAAGGAAAGCAACAAAGAGGTATTTAAAATCTGTGGATGTCGGGGCGGTGTCAATTGGCCATAGGCTATAGTCTAGGGGGTCGCTTAAAAGGAAACCAGCAGGAACCTGCGCTCCTAAGCGGCTCCAGCCAGCCTCCAGAGACAAACTTGTCTCATTATGGGGGACTGGGTAATACAATCCGAGGCTTCAAACGCAAGTAAGAGTCAGAGAGCACGAACAGCGTTACTGGGCGCAGCGGAAGGACGCTGCTGGAATGGCCAGAAACGCACAGCGGAGACGGGAAGCCCCTCACAAGCGCTGCGACAGGGTAAAGGGTGCTGCAGAGGATATAGTAGACACTGGAGACCCATTACGCGTCATTTTTGCGCTCATACTAGTTCACATTAGCAGTCGAGAGGTGCTAGATTTACTTGACAGGGGATGCAGAGTGGATCTGTCATATAAGGAAACGTAGCAGAAGTGCAATCCTTATGTACTGACTGAGGCAGCCCCTTTCACTCGGACTTATTCACGGCTGGCAGGACGCGAATATTGGCAAGCCTGCGCCAGTTAGATGTCACTTTGCCTTGGATTTAGGATCTGTCAGCATGATCCGAGACTTCTGTGCTGTCCCCGTGCTGCAAACGTCAACCTAGGTCTAGCGTAGGTGTCCCAACCAAAGGCGCGCATGCGGCCACTACTGCAGGCTTTGGAGGCTATCGAGCCAGACAGTGCTAGGACGACGGGCCTTGTGATCTCTTCCACAATGCTTCTATCATCTCTGATGAGCGGAGTAGAGTCGGTAGCTCAACAATGTGAGGAAGACTAACCATGCAGCCGGTTCAGCAGCGAAGTAAGAAAAGACGGTTCTGGGAGCGCATCCCGCCTAGACTGTAGCTGGTTTCTGATAAGGGGATAGAGCCTAAACTTCTGCTGAGAAAGGGAAGATGCGATAAAATAATAAGGGGCGTTTCGCGAATATGTTGTCTCATGACGACCTGCCAGCAGACTGGCCAACTGCTGACAGTCCGGCGCTCCGCATTTACCTAATCTTCGGCTCAGCCCCAGGCTATGTTCCGCAATATCAGAGCTATCCATAGCAACAAGACTTGCTTGACTGACAGAAGAATGGTTTGCTGGAAAGGTTGAAGTCCAGGGGGCCACGACCCGGTGTTTGTGCTGAGAAAGGACGGTAGTTGGGGAATGTGCGCTGGCTTTAAGCTTCTGGACAGCAATCCATTGACACTAAAGCTTCAAATGCCGCATTTCCCCAGATAGTTAGACAAAATACACGGATCTACAGTCTACCACTACTACGTGAAGGAGACGTTTCCACAAATCCACATCCATCCTGTTGTTGAGGCGAATGAAACGGCGTTGCCTATTCGTACTCGCAATCGAGTAAACCTGTATGCCATTTGGGTTTGTTAAAGCGCCAGCTGAGCTACATACTTAAATGATATAGGGAGCTTAGTGAGCTTATAGAGGAGGGGTAGATAGTAGTAAACGTGGACGACGTCGCAGTTGTTAGCCAAGTTATTTAAGAGCACCTACGGCGCCTAAGGCATGCGCGTCGGCTGCTGCTAGACACCAAGTGGTAAATGAGGGGAAACAAGTGTTTGATTCAATAATGAGACCAATCGTGCTTCTGGTATTTTGTGTTTTGGTTGCAGCAATTGAGCTCGGTATGGCTGAAATCCAAGCAATCAAAGTGTGGTCTTTACGTTTAAGCACTCCTTACGATGTTGAAAAATCAAAAAATTCTACGGGCTTGCATTCTATAGCCAGAATTTTGTTTTTGGATTTGTTTGGAGTGCTGCTCTTTTGGCTGAACTAAGTAGGAAACGGGAGTATCTGTAATCTGGACAGCGGAGGCTGATACCGCGACAGGACCACTTGTGGGCTACCTTCCAAATCCTCTGTTGTGCTAACCTAGTATGAGCGCCAATTCTTCCTAGCAGCCGATTCTAGTGACGTAACCGGCGGGGAGCTATTTTCTCTCAACAGGTTACAAGGTCTCCAAAAACACCAAATTATTGCTGACTATTCTCGTCGCTTCACTAAAATCGAGCAGGGGTGTCGAATGCAGGAAAATGAGCTATACGCGGTGTACTGGGCAATAAGAACGACGGCACTAGTTATATGGGCGTCGTTTTACTCTACAGATTGACCATCAATTTTTAGAATACCTTACTAAGAGTCTTCAGGGTCCCAAGGTTATATCGCGCTTTGACGCCCCCTGCAGTACGACTTCCGCAGTAAAGCTTGCCAAGGGCATCACCTGGATGGTCACCGACGCTTCTTCGCAACACCCCATCGATTTATTATTGTGCAGCACGATTTCTTTCGAAAAGCGCGTGTGTCTGGTGCTTTTAACACCCACAAATTCGCAAAACCCAAAATCTACTGGCAAAGGCGTGAAACACTATCACCTCTAGAAAAGCGTGCTCTGGCTCAAAGCAAAGCAGAACACTCATTGCTTTTATATATGCTGCTCCGCGCAAAGCACGCATTCATGTTCTTATGAGCCACCGTGGGGTTCCCACTGCAACACACAATCTCTCACGGTCCTTCTGGTGGCCAGGGATGCGTCTCGCTGCAAAGCAGAAAGCACTGTCGTGGCCAAATTGTCGGCAGGCCAAATCGTGAAGGCGTTCTTAAACGAAACTTTGCAAAGCCTTACGGTTTCTGGAATTGGATTGATCTGACTACGAACTTTGCTGTTCGATTTTTGGGGGTCAAGGTGCAGCATATCATCCACGTCTTTGTTGGCAGGCTCAGCATATGTGCATGTGTGACCCCTTGCTGCAGCTCTGCCACAGGGAGAATGCTTCATGAATTGCCCAGGAGTATCATCACGCATAGGGACTTGAGGTTTCGCAGATGCGTTTTGGTGTGCCTTTATCACCCGCCTACACGTTGCCCTCAACCTGACGTTACGAGTCACCCCGAGGCAGATGGGTTGGCGGAGCTCCCCGATCACCCTATCCTGCACAGCCTAAGCCTTTGTGCTAACAAAAATGCTTGTTTGGAGTCTCTTCATTGTGCTGAATGAAAACATAACACGACAATACACTCGCCTACCCGTTGCTCTTTACAATCCCTGTTCTCCGCTGAGAAACTCCTCTCCGATCCGGCCCTGTATCTGCTGGCCTAGGGTTCGCAGCCACCTATAGAAGAGGAGGTATTTGGAAAGCAGCTGGCTGGTGCATGCGAATGACTGAGCGAACGCCAAGATAGGCAATTGAGTAAATGTGATAATTCGTGATCAGCTATATGCTTCGAGTCTGGCGAATTGAGTCTAGTGGCTCGGCAGGCTTCATAAGGTGCACCAGAAAGTGACTGCACGAAGGAGTGTGCTAAAAGAAGGTCAGGGCCATGAGCCATTCTCTCAGAAATCAATGTTCTTTCATACTCTACGAATTCCCCTCATGCTGTATGTGCAACAAAGCTACCATTGTTGATTTCCTATAGCTTTCGACGCTCCCCGACTTTTTTGCAGAATTTTTTTGCGCAGTTAAGCGATCCATGTAAGGGCGTAGCATTCACAGGGAGCCACAGAAATGCTCAAGTTTAGGGACTTTTGAGTGCTGCGAACACACTAGGAGGGAGCTTCTGGTGAAACCGGGGTCGGCAATGCCAAACTGGTCGGTTGAAGGAGCAGCAGTTGCTAGCTTTGTTCCCTGCGAAAGAAGTATCGGTTCCGTTCGAGTATCAATGGCAGTGACCATGAACGGTACTTCGTACATTCCTTGGTAATTTTCTCCTTTCAACGACTGCCCTGCCTGCCGTAGCCTTTTTCATCTATAAACGTTGCTTGAAAAGTTGTCGGTGAGTACTGTTAGGGTTCGTCCGCATTCAGATTTATGCGCAGGCATTTTCAGGTAGCTGTCCCTTTATTTTTACTGATGCCTCTTTCGGGGCCTAGAAGTGCTACATGCACCAACTGTATCGGCATGCAGGAATTACTCTCTAAAGCGCGCAGGAACTGTTGAACTTATGATCATTTCCACTCGCTTTCCACATGTTGCTTATTCTCCGGTTTATCGTAGCAAAAGGATCACACGTGCTAGCACTACAAAGATGGCGAGCCATCGCACTGCCGCCGTGGAGTTGGTTTGGGCTGCAGTTCATTGTTCACCAGTGTATACGTGTGTGCATGTGTGTATGCTTTAATATATGCCTACCTTCCCGAAGATTTCACTGCAGCCGCTGATTCACCTATCTTTTTTCTCATTTGCAATGTTTTGAATTTTTCTTTGAGGGGGAAGTAGCGGAAGGGCAAAGACTCTTTCGCTGTCGTGCATGCCGTTGGTCCCGACGTACAGGTAAGATTTAGGAGGGCGTGTGTCATGAAACAGGGGGTCGAAATGTAATGGGCAACGACACACTAATACACCTATTCCACTCCTCAGAGAACAGAAAGGAATTGACTTTGTGATTTGCCTCTTCGTATATCTTGTTTATTGCAGAGCACTATCAGCTTGATGCAAAAATGATGCAGTTTTACGCGCTGTGTGATACGTGCAATGCGCAACTAGCTTTGAATGGTTGGGGTGCTAAGGGGCTGCGGTATAGCATAATCGAGCTGCCCCTTTTCCCTTTTCTGGGTAGGCTTCCTCCTGGGGGCAGCAGATACAAAGAGACCTATCGAAAAAATGTTCGCCATGACATGCACGTTTGTCTTCGCAGCTGGAATGAAATGAGAAGAGCTCAAGACGTTTAGTAAACTTAGGGCCATAGTTATGCCTTCAAAACAACGCATATGGCTGCACGGGGCCTGAAACCCCAAATTGCAGGCCAAGACAGTGATCTTTTGTCTCAAGTTTGGCTTTCGTTTGGTGCTAAGATCCATGAACACCTCACTGACGAAATTCCTGAGACCCCTGCTACTCGCTTTTCCCGTAAGGAGCTGGTACTTTATGATGCTTTGGAAGAGGTTCCTTTATGAAGAGGTCACAAAGGCAGCCATCTAGTGCGTCCAAAAAGTTCCAGTATGACGACGGACCACACAAACGTCGGATCCAACTTAACACCACTGGAGACTCATGAGCTGAATGGATCGCGAAGGGTAAAGGTACGGGATTCGGCGTTCTTCCGCGTTGCGCCACTATGTTTTGCCATTGCGTCCACGAAGGAAATAGATTCGCAAAGAACAAAATCGGGGCATGCAAGGTGGCAAGTCGTAAAAGCTGGTATGTACAAGATATGCACACTTCGACACCATCGAGAGATTACATTGCTATGGGGCATGATATTGGGACTGAGGTAATGGAGGCTAGTAATGAGTCGAGGATCCATAAAGGTAGGCCCCAGCTTTTGCCTGAGATACCAAAAAAACACCCTATTTTGAATTGAGCCGACTGAAAGATATTAACACCACTCGCTCAGTCCAGCTAGCAACTTTCTCCTGATATTTCGTGGCCTGTGCCGTTTTTGATTCCCCCCTGGTTGCACCAAACGAAAGCCGCAGGTCGATGCTGTGGTGCCACATGAGAGCGGTGCAGATGCCTTTTGCCCCATTGGTTAATGCGGGGCCTTTTGAGTCATGACTCTCTTCGGCTTGCTGAGTTCCCAATTTAGGCATCTAATCAAAGATGCCGAATGATGAATGCCTCTCGAATAATCTCTTAGCTTCAGAACATTCTTCTATAGTTTAACACAGACACACGAGTATTTCGTGTGCCGCGACTGCGTCTGAACAAAACCAGGGCTTTGGGAGACTCGAGCTGAGCGTGGCCCCTAGAGGTGCATTGTGGATATACCAGACCCTGGCTCAGGTTGAACTTCAAATTGTCAACATGTTTCACGTGTACTGTTGAAATGCTCGAGTAACGACTACTGCACCTAAGGCGATTCTTTTGGTTCACGCACCGATTGCCTTCTATTCGTGGTCACGGAAGAAACGCAAATCAGGGACATACGGTACCTAGATGGAGATCCACAGCAGTGGACATCCAGTGAAGGACAGGGGTGCATAGGGTTTGCCAAAAGGCAAGCTCCGCAAGCGCACAATACTGTCAGAGTCTTATTCATTCCCCGGGGGGTAATAAATCGATCTTCTCTTGGAGGCAGGGATCCGGCTGCAGGAATCCTATTGAATGAGGGTCCCCACGGCGGGGTTTCTGTATACGTCATCATCTTTGAGATGCCCCGCGACTTTCAAACTCCAATGGAGGCTTGGGACGAATCAGCGGTACCTTTGGAGGGCACTCACGGGGGGCTGCCAGTGCAGCCAACAACCTGGGGCTCAGGGGGGACAATGAAGGGGAGGGCCTTATGATTCTTATGGCGGATACGGGCCCTTCGCATTGCTCCTGTTGTTTGTGCTCGAAAAGTTGGGGACTCTGGGTTTGGCGAGGCCTTTGAAGCTGCTGCTGGCCAAAGGCAGCCGCTGCAGCCACACCAGCAACTGCTGCTGCTTCTACAGCGGCTGCAACTGCTGCTGTCGCTGCTGCCCTGGCTTGATTCCGTTCTTCTCGAACAGAGGCACTGCAGCTGCTTCTACTAGACTCTCTCCATTGGGATCTCTGACCTGCATCTGGTGCTCTCTTACCGACCGCTGTCGCCGCCGAGGTAAGCTTCCTGTTTGTTTTTTCAGCACTCGTTTCTTCATCATGTTCATCGGGGACAGAATAGGAGTCGGAAGTTGCGTCTCTCTGGCTTTCCTGTGGCGGTGTGGCTGTCACAGCTGCTGCAGCTGTGTGCTTGTGACCCCACACAGCTGGAGTAGGCGTTGCATGTTTCACAGGAAGAGAATGTGCTAAAGAAGATGCTCCTTGTTGCACTTCAGGAGCCTGTTGGTCCCGTCTCTCAGCAGTGTGCAAGGAGATGCGCCCTTCCTCGTTTCCTGCCGCGCCTTCCCCATGACGGTGCTGTGCTGCGGGAGATTTTTCGCTCTCAGAATTCCAGCATGGTCTCGTCATTAGGGCTCGCCTCAGCAGCGGAAGCACCATGGCCATAGAGAGCTCTTCTGGATCGTCTGCTGTGAACAGAAACAGCAGTACTAGCACAGTTGTGGACCAACAGAAGCAGAAGAAACACCATGCCATGCGGGGCAGCAGTACAGCGACACAAATAGAGGACACCGCATTGGCAGCTGCACAAGCAGCAGCATCGCTTTTAGCTCTTAGGGCCACCGTAGGTAGTGCTGTCGTACTGAAATCTCTCTGAGCACTGTGTTTCCTCGCAGTTGGCGAGGTAGCAGCAGCAAATTCCCCTTGAGATTGCGACGTGCCCTCTGCCTGTGGCTGCCGCGCACTGTTGTTGAGGCTGTCCCTGTTGCACGCGGTACAGCACCGTGCCCTCGGTGCTTTGGACGCTGCAGCATGCGGTAGACTCTGGCCACCCCTGGGGGCTTTGTACGCCTCTGTGGAGCGAAGCAGCGATTTCACCGTCCTCTGCAACAAACCACCCCAAACCGTGTGCCCCCGATCGCCTGCTCTGAAGCCTTGTGCCATTGTTAATTCCAATGCACTGGTCTCTTCCTCGAGTTCCGAAGATGGAACTCGTGGAGGCAACATGGTCCGAAACCATTGTCCCTACCTTTAGAGCGGCGACTTCGTTTGTGTTGGCATCCAGCCTTCTAGACACTTGGGCCGAAGCCTCAACAAGTGCCGCCTGCTGCCTCTGCAACTGCAGCGGCACCGAGAAAAACAACTTGCTGCCAGACACTAAAAGATCCTAGGTCTGCACTATGCTTTGATGACATTCTAGGGTCCGCAAGGTGGCCTCCTGTGATGTAGGGGCAGATTTCTAGAGGGAGGCCAGATGATGTGCGCATTGCCTACTTTTGACTGGACGAGAAGATTTGTCCGTTGCTCATGACGTCTTCGCCTTTCTCCTGCAAGCACCGCCTCTAAAGACGCACGCAGCCGCTGATCCTCAGTCACTTCCCAAGAAGGTGTCCTGGAGTCCTTATGACCTCTCTGAGGGGAACTCCTCAACTCAGGGGTTTCATTTTGTTGCCTTCCCAATGGCTGCCGGTAAAGGTTGAGAGGCTTTGGGAAAACTGGGGTCGTCCGTTCCCGCTGATGTTGTCTCTGGTGTACTGGGGACCCCCAGTTTCGCCATTGAGGATGGGCGCGTTGCTGCTCACTGCTGCTGTCTTCTTCGCTGCGACCTCTTTTGTGCTGATATATCCGCTTACTGCAGCTGCTTGAGCTTTCTAAGCTTAAGACGCTGCTAGATTCGACCCGAAGCGCCGAAGCAGCAGTAACAGCAGGGCTAACGGTAGAACGACTAGGCTCCATTACAGGAGCCATTATACCCTTCGTATGTGTCGTCTGAGGCTGCCGAACCCTCGCAATGACCACACCTCGAGTTGCCTGCTTGTTATTTTCGCTGCTCCTAGTACTGCTGTTGTTGTTGCTTCTGCTCTCCGTATTTTTGATAACGCTGGTATGGGACCGCTGAGAGATATCTATTGCAGAGTCTCCCGCTGTACAGGTGCTGCCAGAAGGTTCGGCAGGTAGAGCAGGAAGGCGCGTCCAGCATGAGGGCCTGCTGCCGCTGCTTTTCGCTGCGACCACTTCATTCGACGTACCAGGAGCGCCAGGACGCTTAGCGGAATGATTCAGCTTTTGCTGCCTGCCTTCAACTCCCTTCGACGCACTCCTAATCTCCACCACAACACCGGCTCCATCTGGAGGTATCAGATGCGGTTTCTTGCCGGAGGCCCCAATAGTGAGCTTGCCAGTGCTGACTCCTGCTGCATTTGGGTTGGCCGTCGCAGTCGAGGCGCCCTCTCTATGGGAGAGGATGAGGGAGACCTTCTGCGAGATATGTGACGTGGCAACAACAACCATGCCAAGCTGCTCGGCGGCTACGCGCTCGGCTCTCACTGCGGTGTCTGCTGCCTTTAAAGACGCTACTGCCCCGCGAGTCGCAGTCTTGCTAGCTTCTTGACTGCTTGCGGCTTGCGCGGCAGCAATGGCAGCCGCTGCCTTGGCGGCTGAGGCGCTCTCTGCTGCTGTCACCGCTGCTTCTGCTGCGGCTTTTGCAGGGTCTGCAAACTCGCCTGCCTCCTGGACTGACTCCACAGCCAACCTGATTTGCTCAGCGGCCTGCAACGATGCATCAGCCGCAGATGCCGCTGCTGCTGCCCCTCTCGTCGCCATCAGTTCAGCTGCTTGGGTGGCCCCCACAGCAGCCGTGGCAGCTGCAGCTGCCTCTTTTGCTTCTGCTGCCGCTGCAAGCGCTTGGTTTCTTGCCACACTCAGGCTCTTCCGGTGTTGAAGCACCTCCGTTGTCGCTTCTTCTGTTGCAGCGCAGAGGGCCTCTACGTGCTTCTGGGAGCGAGCTGCCGCGGTTACCACAGCCTGGAAGGCTTCCTTTAGCATCAACCGGTCTGATGCTGCTCCTGCTGCAGCTTTATCAGCGAGACAGCGCAACTGAGTTTCAATCTCAACGCAACGCAACGCCGATGCTTCCGCTGCAGCGGCACTTCCCTCTGCCGCTTGCATGTGCTGCTGTGCTACTGTCGCTGCGCACTTAGCTGCCTCATCCTGCAGATGAGTACCTGATGCGTTTTCTGTCGGTTTGCTAACTCCACACTTGGGAACCCATTCTTCGTGCTCGGAACGCGCTCCATCTGAGGCTGTTGAAGCTTGCTGAAGCACCTGCTTTATATGAGTCGCATGCGGGTGCCTGGGGCCTTCTGGGGACAGAGAAGCAGCTTTGCCAGCTGCATGCGTAGCCAAGGCAGCAGACTGTGGCTCACCGGATGCTTGCGAAAGCTGCTTCGGGGACCGCTCTGCTGCAATTGTGGCAGCAAAAGCTGCAGCCGATGTGACTTTCTCTCGGTTTTCCACACGAGTTTCAGCCTGCCTCCATTCTTCTATCTCTTCTGTTGCTGCCGCTCCTGTCTTCCCGTGCTGCTGCAGTTCAGCAGCTTCCCTTGAAGTGGTTAACCTGGAGTGCTGCATTGCCGCAGCAGCTGCCGTAGCTGCTTCCTTGTGTTGCGGGCTTTTTGAATGGCCTCCAGCACCGCGGCCTTTCTGTTTTTGAGCGTCGTGTGGTCCTTCTATGATAGCAGTAGCAGCAGCTTGCTTCTGCTGTAAGCCTGCCACAATGCCAGCCGCAACGTCAGAAGCTTCCTGCGCTGCGGCAGCAGCAGCTCTGGCCAGGTTCCCTGAATCTTTTACGTGCTGCAACTGGTCTGCGGCAGTGGTGGCAGCTGTTGTGACAGCAATTGCATGCTCTTGCACCTGCTTTGCATCTGTAGCAGCATCTAGCAGGTGTTGCTCCACACCAGCGCAGTGCATTGCTGCAACCTCCCAGTGGTTTCGGGTCCTCGCAGCATTTGTAGCGGCTTCTTCTTTGTGCATATGAAGCTCCGCGGCAGCAGCATTAGCTGCTGCTGCTGCCTGCAATGCACGCCGAGCTGCTTCTTCACACGCTCTATGGTGTTTCTCGGCTGCTGAGACACATCCTGAAGCAGCTTCTGCCGCTTCTTGCACAACGCGCACAGTAGCCTGCACCACTACTTCGGAGTCCTCAACCCTGTGCTGCTTCTGTGCGGCAGCAGCTGCAGCTGCAGCAGCTGCCTCCACGTGCAGCCTGCTCTCGGCAACATGCACTGTGGCAGTCTCCCTCTGTGCCTGCAATTCAGCAGCTATTACTGCGGCTGCCGACGATAATTCCTTTATCTTAGTCTCTTCTTGTTTCGATGCTGCTTTCAGTTCTCCGTAGGCAACCTCAGCTTCTGTTTGAGCTCGTTGAAGCGTAGCAAAAGCAGTAGCAGCTTGCTGTTCGATCTCTGCTACTATGCCATACGCAATATTCGCTGCTTCTTGTGCTGCTAACGCAGCACTTTTGGCAGCCCCTTTATAAGCGTCTGCTTCTTGGTCTTGTTTTTCAGCATCGGCAGCAGCATCAGCAGCATGTGCTGATGCTGCTTCAGCCGCGCTTCTGCTGCAAGCAGCAGCTTGCTCCGAGGCGCGTGCAGCAGTGACCAGAGCCTGGAGTCGCTGTTCTGCTGCGGCTACCAGCATCAAGAGAGAAGCGACGTCATGCGCTGTTGCAGTGGATCGCTCAGCTGCAGCTTCTGCCACCTCCGCAGCAGCCACACAGCGAAACTCTGCGTCAGTGCACTTTTGAGCACTTGCTACTGCCTCGAGTGCCTTGCTGGCAGCTGCATCAGCAAATGCGGTAGCATCTGCTGTGGCCTCAGATGCCTGACGCCGGCCTGCAATTGCTGCTGCTGCCGCTGAAGCAAGGAGCTGACTTGCTTCTACTGCTTTCTTTGCTGATACATATGCCTTCATTGACGCCGATGCGCCTGCTGTCGAATCTGTGGCTACTCTTTCTCCTATTGCTGCTGCCGTTGCTGCGGGTCTTTCTGGTACACCTGCGACGCTGCTGGTATGTGCGCCTTTTGATTCTGCCTCCCTCTTTGTTTTTTCAGGCACTGTAGCCGGTGTGGCTGCTTCTGACGCCGTATCCTCTGCTGCTGCGTTGTTCGCTGCCGCGGCTTCTGCTACTGCTGCTGTGCCAATAGCATTCGGTGTTGTGGCCTTGGCCATCGCAGCAACTGTCGATACTGCGGCTGCTTCTACTACTGATACTAATGCAGCTACTCGAGGAGCTAGACGCGGGACGGTTACTGCGTTCGCTACAACTGCCTTCTTCATAGACTCTGACTCTGCGGCAGTAGCAACTGCTGCTCCTGCAGCCGGGGTGGCGTCCGTTGTTGCTCTTAGCATTGCGCTTGACGCTGCCACTGTGTCAACTACCCTTTCCTTAGCTTGTTGTGCGCACCCTGCTGCTGCTGCCGCGGCTTTTGCTTCGACAACGGCTGATTCAGCTGAATTAGCTCTTGCTGCTTCAGCAGCAGTCGGGTCCCCTCCTATCGCTATGTCTTCAAAGGGTAGTGCATGTACTGCTGAGCGGATCGATGATGTTCCGATGTGTGTCGTATAACCTTTTGCACCTGCCCTCTCCGTTGTATCTGGTGCATCTGCCAGAAAAACTTCTGGTAATTTCAGTGCAGGTGGTGCTGCACATACGTTTTGTGCTGCGTCGGTGTCCAATGCCTGTGCTGCTGACGTTCCACCTGCAGGCATCGCCGCTGCGTTTGAACCTTGTGACACTGCACCACTAGATGGTTCAAGGTGCCCGGCGTGCGTCTTTTCTGTTCCTGCTGATATTACGCTTCTTGGTAGAGCTTGCGTTGGTGGTGGCCGCACTGCTTTTGCTGCTGCAGAGGCTTGTCCAGTGATCCTCTCGGCTGTTGCATGGGTATGCATGCCCTCGAGCTCTGCATTCTGAGTTGAAGCCCAAGTTTTTCTTTCTGCTTTGCGCACCAATTTGCCAGCTTCAGCAAAGGCGTCTGATGGCTTTGCTGCTAATGCCACACTGCCGGCACGAATAGAGACGGCATTCCCTTCTGGATCCCCCACACCAGCGTCTTGATTGGAGTCTGCGCCGACGTGCCGATGTTGCTGCCCCTGCTGTTGCTCACGCTGTTCTAGAAACAGTGTAAAAGTATCGTGGAGCTGCGCCTCTGAGTGCAGTAGGCTGGAAGTTTCTTTGTATCCTGTTACCTTCACGAGGGGCTCCACCTCCGATGCCACGGCGGCCTGAGATCCCTCCTGGTTACCTTCTACAAAATCTTCGAAGAACGAGTCCCCATCCAAGGATGAGGAGAGGGAGCAAAATGCCGAAGAATTCCTAGGAGACAACAGGCCTGCCTCATGTACATGCGGCTCTTGTGGCACTGCAGGCAGGAAAAGGGTCTGGTCCGCATGCGGTGCAGTTGTGAAGGGGGAGCCGTCTAAGGGCGTACAGCCTCCCTGGATAGACAAAGGCTTTGCGCTCGAAGCCGGTCTTTGAAGGTCGCCTAATGCCATGCGGCACTCGTTGTTGGCCTTTTGAAAAGATGCCTCTTCTGCAAGCTTAGGGAAGGGGACAGACTTTGCTGCTTGTGCAAACTCGTCGCGTGCGAGAAAGGCCTCTTGGCCTCTAGAGGGCTCGTTGAGAGAAGAGGCTAAGGTGTTATCAGAGTCAGTGTCTGCGTCCCTACTGCTATGACTGTTGCCGCTGCGCTCAGCACGTAGGGAAGGGGAGGACTCCAGTTGATGCTCAGTTAGAGCCTTGGGTAGGCCCTCAGGGGGATACTGTGTATCAATCGATCCTCGGGTGGGTGTTGCCGACGAGCTTGACATGCAGGATTTCGCTCCATCAGAGGCCCCTCTCTCCGGTGTGAGTTTCGCAGCATCCTGCAGGTGGCCAGGAGGGATTTCACGCAGTTGAGGGGGGGCAACTGACTCTGGGGCCTCTGCGCAGGCCAGGAGACCTTCTAAGCTGACTGGAGATAAAGGTGTCTGCATGCAAATACTCAACGCAGCCAGACAGCTACAGCAGTGACGACAAGGGCATTGCGCTACCTGCAGCGTGAGTGGCTCCACTTCCGAACTACTACAAAGCGTCCTCGAGAAAGCAAGGCTCATCTAGCCGACAGGCAGACAACGCGGCCTCACAGTCGCAGCATGTAGATACTGCAGCATCCGCGCAGCGATAGTGGCTTGGATGTCGCTCAAAGGCACTTGAGCATCTGCTGATTGAGAGCTGCAGTGCTCTGAGAGCTCTTTTTGGGGGGAACGCTCCTCTATAGGGGAGTTCTCCATTGCATGTTGCCGATCGTGCGATCCTCGCGCACTCTTTTGTTGTTGTTGCTGCTGCTCAGAAGTGTGGGTTTGCTGCTCTTGTTGGGTGTCAGGGTGTCCTTTGCAAGCTGCAGTAAATACTTGCATGAATGCCTCTAAATATTGTGGGGTTTGATTCTGAGACTCCAGAAATGACAGCAGGAGTCCTACTACCGTTGTCGGACTCCCAGGGTGGAAATCAGTTTGCTGCTGATGTTCAAAAAGTGCGGGGGTTTGGTGTTCCTTTTCTTGCTGATGCCGGTAGCCGTAGCACTGTTGCTGTGTGCTCAAGGTGTCTTTTTTATCGTGTGCTGCTGCTGTAGCTGCATCATGAAACTCGAAAAGCGTCTCAGCTAGACGGTACAGAGCCTCAGAAAAGTATCTGAACGGGTTAAAACGACGCAAACGGATCCCCTCAATGCCATTCAATTCCGTCTAACGCAGGTTCACTGCACCAAATTGATACTTCTTTACGTCTGACATAATTCTCACAAGGTGAATGTCCTTCAGAACAGGTTTTGTGACGGAGTTTCAAGCTAGAAGAGGGCTTTGATGGTGCCAAGAGCTCACAAGGTTTGCTCGATACTCCATGTCGTGAGGTGGCGCGGAGGAGATCCCACAGTAACGCGCACCACCTAAGGTAGGACAGAGTAATAAAGAAGATTGCAACTGCATATGGCTTTTTGTCGGACTTCACCCTACTGGGAAGGGGTGGAATAACCCCAAAGGAGTCGAAAAGGCTTAGGCTGGTGGCGCTTCAAGGAAAATGGGAAGGCGACCTAAGGAGAGGGCTCCTTCGCAGGACCCTTTAGAAAACACGGAAGGCTGTTATTCTCCTACTCGTGCTGGCTCGTTTACCCAGGTGCACTGCTACACGGTAAAACAGCAGGGTGAGTTGGGGTAGAAAACTCCTCATCCACTCGGCCTCCCTTACCAGTGCTTCACTTGGACCTCGGCAGAGTTCGCCCCCTTTTACGTCTTCAGAGCATTCCTTTGAAAGGTGCCTCGAGATCAGCGTCGGTACAAAGGCTATGTGGTGCTGGCCTTGCGGCCGGTGCTTGTTGGTTGCCTCCGCAATGCTCTGAAGGAGGTCGGCTGTCTGGGAACAGAGCAGAGAAAGGCCTTGAAGCTGTAGCAGCTGCTCGCGCTGCAGAGGGTGCCCTGTCTCTGCGGCAGAGGAGGATGACACAAGCACCGGAAACTGCAGAAAAAGGCGGAGAACAAGCGCCGTGAGGGCGAACAGGCAGGGAGAACAAGGGTGGGAAGAACAAGAGAGGGAGAAACAGCGGAAGGGTAAACACGTGGGTGGGCAAAGAGAGGAGTCAGTGACAACAGCTAGCGAGACAGAAAGCGAAACTATCAAACTGACGGAAGAGAGACAGGTGGCTGAAGGGTCTCGCCAGTCGGATGGCTAGGGCTTTCTCAGAGCGCAGGCTCTGTCGCAAAAAATCCTGGAGCAGCTGTGGGTGCAATGGAAATCGACGGAGAAAGGCCCTCTGCGGGAAACAACGCAGAAAAGGAGGCAACCAGCAGAACGTCTGCATGCGGCCCCGCAAGTCTGTAAGGGCAGGCGCAGGGGTATGCACATAGAAAGGGATTGATAAGGTGGTTTTCACGGCGGGGAGTGAAGGGGGATTCGAGCAAGCAGAACATATCCACACAGAGTAACATACACCCACAGAAAGAGTTCGGCACCGGCTGTGCGTAGACGAACGGACAGGTGGGAGTAGATGAAATAAAAAATGCGAGGATGAGGACTCTGGCGTGATCAGGCAGGAAAAAGGATAAGCAGACAGAAGGAGGTTCGATTTTCCAAGGCAATACCATCAGGGAAGTATACATGATCGCTCTACGCTGTGATCGCGTGAGCCCTCGTGCTGCGGCCGCTGCGATGTCTCTTTCTTCTTTGCTTTTCTCGAACAAACGGATAACCAGGACATGAGGCCGGAGCAGCAACACAAGCGCCTCCCCATGCAGCAAGTCAACAGACTCCCAGCATTGTAGACAACGCAACATCCAACCCTCAGGTCCCCAGAGACTGCTTTCACCCAGTTCTTCACAGGCATTCTCGAGCGCCTCGGCACATTTTTTTCCAGGAGCGTCTAGCGCTTTAACCTTCTCCTTCGACAGCGGCTGCAGCTGCTGCTGCGTGTCTTGCGGAACGCATCTTGCAGACGCCCTTCGTGCTTGCTCGGCGTTCACGCTTAGCTCCTTGCGAGGACCTCCAGCTTCGGGTGTGAATGGCGAAGCCACCAAAACACCGAAACGAGGGGGCCCTAAGGTTGCCTCTGCTGCTGCTGCTGCTGTGGCTGCAGTTACAGCGCTCTCTACGCCCGCAGCCGCAGCAGCAGCAACTCCAGCAGGTGCTGCGACACCACCAAAGAGGCAAGTGGCTGTGACTGAGGGCTGCGGATGCGCCTTGGTACCGTGTCTGTGAGCGTGAAGCGACAGCAAGATGACGGGGAGGCCTGGGCTTTTAACCCCTATCTGACAAAAGTCCTTCTCTGCCCCCACAAACATGTGCGACTGATGCGAAACCTCAAAGTGGACAGGGGGATCTCTGGAGCCTCTTCTGCCAACGGGCACGCGCAGACTCTTCACGGCCGTGGGAATGCAATAGAAGATAGAGGGGCTTCCCAGCTGTAGCAGTAACAAGAGCCAGAACAGGACCTTACAGGTCTCCACTTTCTCGACACATGATAGGAATGGAGGCGCAGGCGTGCAACCGATGACACGTAAAAACACCAGATTCGCTGCACAGAGTTCGAGGATGATTGCCGCAGCCTCCAGGCATTAGCATGGCTTGCACCAGTCTCTGTACCCCCCTGGGGGTTTTTGTGCCGAGTGTGTGCAAGCACTGAAGCATACCCCGCTAATGACTTCAAGATGGAAGTTAGGTTTTTGAAACGTCAGTTTGCGGCCTCCTGAGGGTCCAGCAAAGACGTCTGCAGGACAGCTAGTTCTCCTGCTTGCTACCGTGTCATTGCTGCAGCAGAGGTTGCCTTTGCTGCAGGCATATCGGGATTGGCTACTGCCTTCAGGCTTCTCGCCAAAGGAATACTGCCCTGGAGGCGCCGCAAGGTCGAGGCCTTTTAGGGCCTGAAATAAACGTCTCAAAGCCGCTGTTCTGCCTGCAGCTGATGGGGCTATCAAGAAAGCAGCGCATCTAGACAGCTGCAGCAGCTGATTCACGGCATCGAGGGGTGCTGCTAGGCCTTCTAAGATGCCTTTGCAGCTGTTTTCGTGGTTCTGGTCTTGCTGCTCTACAGAGGGAGTTTCGAGTGGTTCCATTGTATTTTCTGGCTCTGCAGAGTTCCTCTGTGGGGGCGTTGCCAAGGGGCTTTTAGACAGCCGAGAACATGAGGGGTTGCCTCCAGAACAGCTTCTGGTCAGCAAGAGCAACGAGGAGATGGACAGTGGGGAGGCCATGGCAGAGGCCGCCCGCAGTCTCTGCAAGGCCTCCGGCTGCAAGTAATACGTAGGCCTTAAGCCAAATAATATAATCTTGAGCTTGAAAATCTGCGGTTTAAAGGGATTTTATCATGAGGGAAGGCACCGCATGCCCCCGTAAACACAAACCCTAAACTTGAGGCTCTAAGAAATAGCGACTGCGCGGCAATCAAGCCTCTACACGCTGAGCCTTTGGAGTTATTTCTCTGTATTGGCCTAGAGCCCACGTGCCTGCCGCTTGCACTTTAGCGCCCCGTGAGCAAACCGAACTCACGTGCAATGCATCTTGTTGCTCTTTGCTCTGGATTCGTTGCTGTATGAAGGCCTCGGTGACAAGAAGACCTACTGCTTGAGCAACGCTCCGGTGGTGCGTTGAAGGCTGCTCAGTCCTTAGAGAAACGCACACCTAGACACAGCAGAGACCTCGTTTTTCTTCCGAATCCCTCATCATACAGACCGTTGAGCCGCCAAGGATGAGGCAGCTTTCCTGGCAGCGGCTAAAAGCCTCTTTGGGGACTGATCGAGGGCAGGGAATGAGCTTACAACTTGCGAGTAAAACAACGGAGCTCCTCTGCAGCCTGCAACGAAAGGAAAGAATCTTCCAGGCTATCCGGGGAGTTGATTCCAGTAACTATCTGCGGCGCATCAGCAGGAGTAGCACGCATACTTCGTGGTACTCTGTGTAGAGCCCAGTGTGCATCCTTCCGGTAATTCCAAGCCATCACCTGCCGTTGCTGGCACCTGAGGCCAAGGATTTGAATCTGGGAGTTTGGGGTATGCGGACTATGGTGTGGGTGGCGAGCTCGAGAAGCATGCGGAGAAGCCATCCGAGTTTGCTCCCGCCGCAAGTTGTTTTCGCTGCAGTTTGCCCTGGTCCTGCAGCACCTGGAAGCTGCATCGACGGCAGCGTCTAAAGTAACGCACAAAACGCAAATGCTTCCAAGATTCAGGATTCTAGCGTCGTAGTGTGAGGCTTTGTGGGGGCTGTGCAAGCTGAAGGGGCAAGGGAGCCCGTACGTCGAGCCAGGACGCGCAAAACGGTGCGGTGTCTCCTGTGGGGTAACCACCCTCCTGGGAGTCTCTTTCCCGCTGCATGGCGCTCGGGAGTAAAGGCATGTGCAGCGCTGTGGGGGGGGCCAAAAGGCAGTAGTAGATGTCGTTATAAGCAACAGCGCCGTTGCTCAGCAGCTGCAGAGAAAGCAGAAGCCCACCCAGCACGGTGCTGCTGCCTGATGCTTTCCTTGCTATGCACTGGGGAGATCTTGCCAACGGTGCAATGCCTTCAGCGAGCAGTCAGGACTTACACGGGCGATGCGCAGAAAATATACATAGTGCGCCCCTTCATGCATTCCGGGGGATCCAAGGGGGCCTCCTGACCCCTCAACACCCCGTAAGTAGCTAAGGTAGTCCAGCAGCGAGCGTGCCTCTTCGAGTGACGCCACCTTGACCTGGAGCGCAGCCCAACAAAGTGCTGAAGTCTCTCTCAGCATCGAGGCATTAGAGGTCTTAGCAGCGCTTGCAAATGCAGGAGTACCTCCAGAGAAAACCACCGGATCAACGCAGGTAATGGAAGGCCGTCAGGGCACAAACCGCTACAGCGGGAGCACCAATTGCGGCACCAAGAGCAGGAAAGCAGTGGAAAGGCCAAGCTTGCCATGTCATGCGGCAGCAGTAAGCCAAGAGTTGGATGCATTAGCAGCTGCATATTGTTGTCGTGCTCGGTTACTCCCACAGCAGCGAAACTGTTCAGGGCAGCGGCAGCACTGCGAAGGCGGCAGCACGCCTTCGCGTTGCAGGGAGTTTTGCGTGAAAAGCATCGAAAGACGGCAAAACAGCACTGGCAGCAACCTCGGGGTTCGTGGTATGCGCTTTCCCAAGGTAGGCTGCTAAAACTCGGCCCCTCAGATATGAGGCTGCAAGCCTCCGCAGCGCATCCCTCGAGAGCAGTCTCTTCCTCCCTCGAGACTGAATCCTCATAAAGAGCTCCCAGGGCATCGGAAGAAGCGTTTCTGGGTGCTGGAGACGCTGCCACAGTGTCAGTATTTTGCTGCTGCTGGTGAAGCAAAGCTTGTTCGTGGGCTTGTTGGTTTTGTTGTTGCCACATCGTTGGAAGGGCGAGGAGGTTCCTGGAAAACACCCACACGAAAATTCCAGATTTCGAAGCTCAAGCATGCGTCCTAGACGCACTCAGAACGCGCAGTAACATGCGGAATAGGAGATACTCAAGTGCTTAGTTCCAGTGCGCAAGGTGTAGGGTCTGAGGACACCTGATTTTCTTGTTGTAGATCTTTAAACTGCCGATCGAGACTCCTAGAAGGTGGTAGTCCTCCTCCAAAGCCTTCAAGCCACTGGGGGTTGCTCGCGGAAGCTCCTGTCCTTCCTCATGGTTCCTAGGGCTCTCGAGGCCTTTGGGAGGTACCTCTACGTCTTTAGCTGCTAGACCGCGCACCGCTTCCTCAGAGCTAACGTTGCTATCTTTGCCGACGCCACTGTTGCTTTTATCGCCACTGCTGATTTTCCAGTCCGTGCTTTTGCGGATGCCACTGCGACAGGAGAGGGCTTTCGACTTGGGGGGCAGGATTTCGGCGAGGCAAGCCAGCAGGGCGGCATGCGCAGGTGCTTCCTCTGAGGCACATCAGCAGACACAGGCTTGCTATAGCAACGAGTGCTGCGTTTGATGCTATAGAAGACATGCGGACCCAATTGATACGAAGAGAGGGCAAGCCTGCATCAGCAAGCGCTAGAAGTGTTAGACTCCTGCTGACATCGGCGGACGACGCCATCATGCCGGCTTTCCCAAAGCTAAGCACGCCAACAACAGCAGCAGCAGCAGGAGGATTACTGCTGTTGGAGCACACCTCCGCCCCCGTCGAGGAGTGTTCCTTCCGTCAGCGCAGCAGCAGACATAAATTCCACGACACAAAGAGACCCTGAAGCCTTCTTCACGTGAGACTGCAGGGCCGCATGCAGCGCAGACGCTACAGGCAGCTGAGAAGGCGTGCTGCTTTTGCCGTCCTCGTTGTGGCTGCCCTTGTTCTTGCCAATGGCTGCGCTGCATAGATTAGGGGCGTCCTCGTCGTTGCTGCTTTCTTGCCTTTGCGGGGGCTGATGGGCACACCGCTGCCACCCCTCTGGCTGTTGCTCTCGAGGGGACTTTGGAGGGGCTTCCAAGTGCGGTGATGGATGCGCAGACACAATGCGCAGCCACTGGGGAACCAGCTGCAAAACTAGCCGGCGTAAGAAGCCTTCGGAGGAGGCAAACGGTTCCTTTTCTTCGGGGGTGACGGCAGACATCAATGGAAGGCATCCGGCTACACGGAATTAGAGCAGCACATGCAGCAACATGCATGTGCACTTGAGATGGTGTCTTTTTACACGCGCAGCAAGTGCACGGAGGGGAGTTTCACCGACAGAGACAGGCAGAACGCTATAGCACACAGCCACACAACGTTTTTCATTACATCAAAAGGAAAAGCAGCACGCAAATGAGAAAAATTAAAAGTCTGAGTGCTGGGAACGCAAATACGTCGTCGGAACAGGTAGAGCAGCAGCTTACGCTGGCAAAAAAGTTTATCTACCGAGAAAGTAAGATGCAACCTGCGCTGTGTTTGCTGCTCCCAAGCCTCGTGTGCTTTTCCTGCTGGTGCTTCTAGTGCAGCTGCTGCTGGTGAGGATACTGCCAGGGGTTTGGCTGTCTCGACGACGAAGCAGAGACTCGAGACTCCTGTAAAAAAGAGAGATACAACGCGATCTGACGCAGCAGCGGCTGCTTTTGCAGCTGCAGCACACTGATCATCAAGGGCCTCAACGGGGTGCTCCGTCCTGCGGTTGTAGTCTGCTGCTGCTCTCGCTGCCGCTGCTGCATGAGAAATGAGCAGCGGCAGCCACTGAGCGGTTATAAGATCTGCTGACTGAGGGGCAAAGTGCGGGGCATGAAATGCACGGGCAGCAGGATCTGCCCCCCGTGCTGAATGCTGAGTTCTGGAAGACGCAGCAGCGCCAGGCGTTTGTAGTTGCTGTTGTTCTTGCGGTTGCTGATGCAGTTCGTGCCGTGGCCGGAACTGTTGTTGCATCTTTTTTGGCATGACAGTCGCTCCTCCCTCACGCCTGCGGACGCTCCCCGAGGCAGCGATTCCTCCGAAAGCGGTAGGCCCTCCATCTAGGAAATGCAGCACCCTGGAGTGTTGCTGTTGTCGGAAGAATGATTTCACACGTTCGGCAAATGTGGTCTGCAAGGCCCTTTGCAGCGCCCCTGGATGACTGGGGTGTTTAGGGGCCCCTAAAGGGCCGACGTGTTGTTGTTGAGTGCCTGCTGTGGTGCCTGCGGGTGGGTGTCCTGCACTGGTTGTTTCGGCCGTCGCTGTGGTTGAATGGGAGATTGCCGCTGTTGGTTTCCCCCCAGTCATCCGTGATATTGACTCTGCTGAGCTAAAGGAGGACTGCTGTGCTGTTGTTTCGCCAGGGTGATCTCTTGAGCTCCCCATGTGCTGCTGTGGCGGTTTCACTGCTGTAACGTGCGGGCCATGCTGGCTTGTTTCAGTCTCCAGCTGGCCCATGAACTTGGGGCTTCCCAAGGCATCCAAGGTGCGAAGCGCACCATCGAAAACCCTCAGAAGAATGACAGAGGCGACAGCTTGTGCGACTTGTCGTCTTTCGGCCTTGGAACCTCCACAGAGACTTACAGGAGGTTGTCGTGCCTGCGCAGGTGGCTGCCGAATCTGAGCAGGAAGAAGCACCGACCAAGTTTGGATGCCGTGATGTTGCGCATAATGTGTGCCTTAAACAGTGCACCTCTTATCATGAGCCCTAGCTCGCCAACTCTGAAATCATTAGGCAAATGCAGCGCGCGGGATACGCGAGCTGCCTCCTACTACAAAGTTCACAGCACGTAGCAACAAGGCCATCCAGCTTACCCAGACCCAGAGTTCGCAGGACGGATTGGCCATTTTCAGAGATTGCCGCGTTGCAATCCATAAAGCGGAGCCACTAACGTGTCGTATTGGGATCTGGACAGACCATCATTCATGCGCCGAAACACCCGATATCCAAAGCGTCAGGGGAAATAAGCCTGTTCTTCGATATCAATTCCCCGATAATATGTGCAGCGTTTACTGTTTGCAGCTTTTGCAAGTCCATGGCTCTGGTCTCACGGCCTCGGGAAAATTGCATAAGGCGCACAGTCGCGCAGTCGATCCCAGGCCGAAAACTGCTTCATGGTCTTATCGACCTAACACTCTAGGCTTTACGCTCTACGCCCTAAGCTTTAGCCCCTCTGAATGCTCTCCTCAAGCCACTGTGCGTCTCTTTGTGTCAAACGGAATGACTAAAAGGCAGCAAGTTTCAAAGAAGAACCCGATGGGCTCCCCGGAGTGCAGCAGGTGACCTCGGTGGCTCATGCCGTCAACAGCAAACCAACATGCCAAAACTCTGTTTACTGCGTCACTAATCATCTGAGCCTGAATTCTAACTGCGCGTAGGATCCTTTAAAGACAGGCCTTTGCCAATATGCGCTACCCCCCAGCAGCCGGCGTCGGCGGGGCCCCCCGTCAGAGCAGCTACAAGATACCGCTGTTGAGCTTATTGTAGAGGCAAATTCCAATGAAGCTAAAATCATAGAGCAACTCCAATAACGCAAGTCTCAGCTGAATAATCAAGCGCCGCGTAAAGCATGTTCGACTTGATTTCGAATATGCTAAGTACCGGCGGTTGTCTAAATCCTGAACCCCCTCAAAGCCGATATGCCATACCTTGTACCGTGGCCACTTAGTCTCTAACATAGAACTCGAAGGCAATAATTGGCTTTCGAAAGAAGTTGACGACACGAAAAGGCTAGGTAGAGGATTGGCGTAGGCGGTTTGGACTTCGTGCTTGGCTGTAGGGTTAGGCGGGCAGTGCACCAAATGTAGCGCGATGACGATATCTTCTCCAGGCATTCACCCACAGTCTTCTGATGCTTCCTCTCCTGCCGGCTCCATCAGTCTCTTCCTGTTCTTGCTCTGTTTCAGCGTGGTTCCTGCCCCCGTTCCTCTAGAGCCTATGGGCAATTCTCCTCCCTCCCCGCCAGTTCCCTCTAAAATACACGCTCTCCCTACAGTTTCAGCTCTCCCTATTCGCCCTACTCTAATGCATGTGCCTCTACCGTAAGAGCCGCCGCCGCTGCTTCCCTTCCCCTCCCTTCCCAGTTATATGGCGAAGTCGCATGGACTCCCCAGGCCCTCCTGCCTCTTGCCCACTCTTCCTGTTTCTCTCCTACGTTCCTCACCTCCTCGGGCTGCCCTCCGTATCTGCACTTCTCCTCCCCTACGAACCTGACACCCCTTTCCATTCCCCCCTACCTCTTCCTCTGCGTCCCCCTGCCTCCTAAACTACCCCCGTCTGCTGCTCGGCCTGCCATGTCACGGGAAGTCCAAACAAAGCATGGCCACCAGGGGATGCCTTCATAAGGCCCCAAATAGAAACACCAGAACCAGAACACGTCGCGAGCAACTCCTACGCAGGAATTGCGGGTACTATGGCTTGTTGTACTACCGCTAACGCCTGTTGCGCAGCAGCATAGACTTAGGGCGTACAGCAGCGATTTACGGCTGCTCACAGAATCTGCATGACAACAGAAGCAGCAGCAAAAGCGACGAGGGCCACGAGTAGAGCCCTAGAGAACTCGATGTGGTGTTTTCTGAGCCACGGATTTCGAAACACCTGAACCTGTGGCAGGCGAGGCGCCCCTCCTGGGAACTCCTCCTCCACTGGCGATGGCTCAGCATACGTCACCTGCAGCAGAAGTAGGCAGGCGATAATTGAAGCACATGCATGAGGAGGTCAGTAGTTCTCACAGTAAGGCAGCTCGTCTCTGCTGCCGAAATGCATACCTAGAGAGCGAGCTTCTAGACTGCACGATATATATATATATACATATATACATATGTATCTGCACATGCCCATCGCGTCTCGTTCCCTCTTCTCTGTTCCTCCTCTCTGTCTGCCGCAGTCCACCACATGGGGCCCAATGAGCCTCTTTACGGGTGCGGTGTCTGTTTCGCGTGCTGTACTTCTTGCTAGCAAGTGTGGCTAGCCACGAGGACGGCCCGGCTAGCCCCTTTGGGTGTGCGTTGCAGCTAGCGTTTTTGTGAGCGGGTGGTATACGCGGCTAGCCAACCCTCCTCTCTGGAAGGGCAGTTCCTACCTACCTGGATAGTGGGGAGGGCTTCCATCGGGTGAGAGTCTCCGTGGTCAATGTCTCTGTACGCGAATGCGGCTTCTGCCGAATCTCCTGGCTCGGGTGATGCTGCCGCTGGTGCTGGCGCAGCTGGGGGGCAGGATGCTCCTGGTTGGCCTTTCTTCGGGAGGTATGCGGCTGTCTTGAGCTTGCGTCTTCCATGAGCAAGGCGGCCATTCTGATGGCGCTGCCTCTGCTGCGGATCCGTGACACTGCTGCTGCTGTTGCGGGGAGAGAAAGGAGAAAGAGAGGGGGGCTTCTTGAAGCGGTGCTGCGGCAGCTTCTGCTCTGCAGCGACAGGAGTTGCTGGGGGTGAGGAAGATGCAGACACGGCGGCTCTACTCAGCTCGTTCCACGCCACTTGGCCTGGAGCGGCAGGCGCACGCGTGTGCGAGAGCAGCAGTTCTGCTGCTTTTGTAATGGTTGTTGGCGAGTCGGGAACGCGATGAGCAGCACTTCTTTCTTCTGACTGGCGGGCAGTAGGGGCGGCCTCCTTCCAACCAGTCCTCGAACCCAAGACTGGCAGCAGGTGTTCTTCTGCTGTCTCCTGCTGCTGCTCGGCATCTTCTTGTATCTCCTGAAAATGAATGACGGGGGAGGCGTTGGGCGTGCCGCTCTCTGAGACAGCGGAAGGACTCAAGACTCCATTGCAGGGGTTGCTCAGACAAGTGCTGTGCGCCAGCTTCTCGGCCGGAGTACTACTCGCTCGCAAGTCTTCTACCTTCGGCGATGATTGGGCTTTTTCAAAGCAGCTGTGTCGCCGTGCTCGCTGCTGCTCTTGCGCCTGCTGGTGAGCGAAACTCGGCAGTACACCCCATGAAGGACTTGTAGTCGTCTCGATTCCGGCAGGCGCTGCAGCAACAACAACAACGAGGCCCTACGTCTTCATTGTCTCTGCCGTGTGGGAATAGGGCTGTCGAGCTTCCGCATGCATGGGTTGAGAGAGAGAGAGAAGAAAGAGAGAGAAGAAAGAGAGAGAAGAAAGAGAGAGAAGAAAGAGAGAGAAGAAAGAGAGAGAGAAGAAAGAGAGAGAGAAGAAAGAGAGAGAGAAGAAAGAGAGAGAAGAAAGAGAGAGAAGAAAGAGAGAGAGAAGAAAGAGAGAGAAGAAAGAGAGAGAAGAAAGAGAGAGGAAGAGAAGGACGGATAAGAGGGAGAGAGAAAGAGAGAGAGAGACAGACAGACAGACAGAGACAATGAGGGGAAAGAGAGGGGGAAAACGGGAGAGCGAAAGAGGAAGAAGAGAGGCAGTGGGTATATATACACTTTATATATATATATATGTATGCGGAAGGCATGCCTTAGTACCCCAAGCCCCTTGGGAAATGTCGCGCTTTGCCCCATAATATGACGAGGCTCACAAGTGGAAAGCCGGCTAAGCGGATGCAGCATGAAGCTGCCGATGTTTCTCAGCGTCTCGGAATGTCGTAAGCGAGGCAGCAGCCCTTCCGGCAGGTGCTGCATCACAAAACACGTTCCCCGCAACCATCGGGAGCCTTGAAATGAAAGTGCTAAGAAAGGGGGAAGAATTGAATCGAGGGGCAAGCGTTCAAAAAAACTCACGAGATAACTCCATGAATTTCCTCTCTCCAGGGGCTGTCTGAGGCCTTTGCTGCTTCTGGTGGCAGCAGCAGCTGCTTTCGCTGCTTGCTGCAGCAGCAGATACACCTGCACGTCATTTCCGACATGCTGTGCCTCTTTGATCTGCCGCAGCAGCAGCGTGGCTGCTTCGACTTCGTCCACAGCAGCAGCGGCTCCTCTCTCTGCAGAGGTTGCATCTGCATTCAAACTGCTGTTGCTGCGCATCCGTCGGACTAAGTCGGTGCCTCTCCTGCCTAGCCCAAGAGACAGTTCACTCGAATCGACTTCCAGCAGTTTTCTCCCTTTGTGGAGGTGCCCACCAAGAGAAGGCCCCACAGATCCCCCGGCAGGCGCAGACAGTCGGGGGAAGAACTGCGAACTGCTGCTGCTGCTGCTGCGGGGATATGTATTAGAATGCATCCAGAAACTGTCAAAGGGAATACTCCCGCTGCGGAGCATGCCGCTACTACTGCTACTACTGCTACTACTACTGCTGCTGCGCTGAAGAAGGTCCTTAGTCAAGGTGCCATCCTCGCCGCCATCATCGGCGGCGTTGCTTGCAGACACGTCTCTCACGTGCACGCCTTCAACCGACTTATAAAAAGGATGCGCTCTGCTGATTTCCTCGGCCGTCGAAGAACGCAAACTTCTCGCTTCGACGCTGAGAGGATCCCCCCTCAGCGGAAACTCAGCGCCGTTGGCTGCTGCATGTTCTTCTCCCCGCTCAAGGGGGCCTGTCATAGGCTTGGGATGGCGCAGACGCCGCGATTCTGGGGGAGGCGAAGTGCTGAGAAGGGAGGGGAGATCCGCGAGCCAGACATTTCGATCAATCTTATCCGCTTGCCGCAGCAGCAAATCTGGCAAATGTTTCTGGACTGCGAGCGAAGCGGCAACATCGTCTAAATCTGTGGTAAGATCGGCAACTTCGGACTCGTTGACGGTGTCTTCGTCGCTTTTCTCAGGTTCTACAATGCGCCAAAGCGGCGGCTCATGAGAGGGCTCGCGCAGATGCTCTGGCTGCTGCTGTTTCCAGTGCTGAAAGTGTTGCAGCGGAGACAAGGGAGGCGAGGGGAAACAAGCCGACGGAAAAAAGTCCCCTGCAGCCGAGCCGCTACGCAGCAGGCCTAGGCTGTCACTATGCAGAAGGCGGTGCTGCAAAGAACTACCAGCGGATACATCGCCAGCTGCTGCTGCGGCTCCCAACTCGGCTGCCAAGAGTGTCTGTTGCTCCGGAGTGTGCAGTGTGGAGTCCGCATGGTACGACTGCTTTCTTCCGAGTATTCGACTGAAGGCTGAAACACCACCACAGAGCCGGAAGAAACAGACATACCACGAGACAGACAGACAAACAGACATACCACGAGACAAAACACATGCACATGCAGTTGTGCCTCCTTTTCCACGCGCACTCATTTCCCGGAGCGTAAGCAAGCAACAAAAAGCAAGCATCCACCCCTCCAAAAGCGGCATGCTCGGGAACAGAACCAGCGGCTGCGAGACATTTTTACTGCACCAGAGCAATAACAACAACAACCCCACTTTTGCTAAGGCCTGGCTCCTGGAGCTGCAAGGCAGCCGCAGCGATGGCCGTTGTCGCTGCTTCCTGCTGCGTAAGTTTCTGCCGCTGCTCGCTTGCAGGCGTGCTGTACGTGTGGTGCTCCGCAGCTGCTGCCGCCGAGGGTTGCAGCAACAAATGCAGCAACTGCGGATCAGCCTCCCGTGCAACACTTTCGTCCTTAAACTTGGCTTGCAGCCACTGCAGTAGAGACAGCCGGACTGCGTCGGGGTCTCGCAATTCCTGACCGCATGCACCGTCAGACATGCGCAAACGTTAATCTTACGCAAAACACACCCCTGTAGTCGAGCGCCAGCCTCCCTTGAGCAGCGCAACTCCTTCGAAAAAGCCACTTTGCAAAAACAACATCGCACTGCCAAAGCCGGCCTTACTCCTTGCACGTTATGCCGGATATTCGGGCTGAAGATAACCACTTGCTTCTCCCCTGCTGCAGCTGCATGCATTCAAACAGCAGCAGCAGCAGCACCATCACCCCCTCCTTCTCGCCTGCAGCCCTATATGCATATATGTTCACATTTATATATTCATGCGACCCCTATGCAGTCCTAGCTTCTTGTGCTTCGTGACCACTGGGCACTAATTCTTCTAAAGCCCCTAGCGACTCCTGCCTCTTACGTCAACGCCTACAGAGCGTGAGGCTCAGCTGCGTGAAAAAAAGCGAAAATGCTGGAAAACAAAATTTTAAGCCTACCGGGATCCTCGCATGGGAGCTTCTGACACGCTCGCAGATAAATGGCAAACGGCGCGACAAAATTGCAAACCAACGAGAAGAATAAGGAAGTCCATGTTAGAACACCTGCGTGATGGCAGCAGTGAAAGACGCCGCTTCTCGTCAATGAAAAGCACCTCAAGAACGAACTTATCTTCGAAGCGACACCCCGCAAGAACCAGCCAACCCCTTGACATGCGTATTTCAAGGAAGCGCCAGAACTACGGAAGTGCGTGGCCAAAAAACGACTCCACACACATGCTGCGCTCTAGAGGAGGACGTGTCAAGTGCTGTGCGACGCCGCATTCTTCGAAACATCTCATAGAGGGGGGGCGGGAGGGGGGCAAGTTGCGCTCCCTACCTGCGGTGGACTGCGCATTCATTAGAGTCCACGACGAAAGAAATGGCGCAACAGCTCCAATCCAGAAGGCCTGACGCTTCCCACAAACTCCGCTGTTCACTAAATTGTACCGCGTTGCAATGCAGTACACCAAAATTCCTACGTTGCATGCACAGGAAGACAAGAACCACAGACTTTCCTTCAACTGGGGGACTCATCATTCTTGGGTTGAACCCCACCATGCATGCCCTGCCGCCTATGATGACGAGGCGGCAGCTCTCAACGCGCAAACAAACACAAACACAAACAAACAAACACAAACATACACAAATATACAGACACAAACATACAGACACAAACACACACACAAACACAAACAAACACACACACAAACACGAACAAACACAAACATACAAACACACACATACGAACACAAACACACAAACACAAACACAAACACACAAACACACACATACACACACAAAAACATACACACAAACAAACACAAACAGACACAGACACAAACAAACAAACACACACATGCAAACACAAACAGACACAAACAAACAAACACACACATACAAACACATACACACACAAAAACATACACACAAACAAACACACAAACACAAACAAACACACAAACACATACAAACACACGAACACACACATACATACACATACAAACACACGCATATGCACACAAACACATACACACACACAAACACGAACAAACACACAGATACAAACACATACACACATACAGACACATGCATGCAAGTCTCAGAAAACCCAGGCTTACCAGGAAGGATGGTGAAGAGATCAAAGGCGAAAATCGCTATCTGAGCGAAGAGGGGAGTGTCGCTTGAAAGAAGCATCTCCTGAGTGCAAAGAGGGGTCCCCCGACCACACCGGGGCACACATACACACACACACACAATCCACTGTACCTTCACGGCTCAAATCTTTTACTGAGACAAAAGCACATCTTAAGAACCTTCCTCTCTTGCTCTCTCTCGCTATCTCTTTGTATGTATTGTGTCGCATACCGCGCATCCGCGCTTGCACAAACAACTGCAGTGTGGCTTTTTGCGTCTGCTGCAGCGTGGTCTTTAGCTCTTAGAAAAGCCTGGAAAAAGCTACTCACCTGCAGAATATTATCCGACGCTACAGCGGGGTATGCGGCGGCTAGAACAAGCCCGAATAAGAAGTAGGTAACGCCACAGAAGGTTGTGCTTGTCCATACAGCCCTTTCAATCTGCGCGAAAGCCGTCCACACCAGCCTTGAGATCTCCTAGAGAGAAGCACCTTCCACAACACCCCAGCCCCTGAAGCTTAGCTCCTCCGTCGTGAATGCGTCATCGGAAAGATGCAGCATGGCCAAGACTTGAAAAAGATACTCTGAGCACAAGATATGCTCCGCTGTCTGCACATTACGGGTTGCTTGGAGGGGGGAAAGGGGTGGGCAAAGCAGCGAAATCGCGAAACAGTGTGCTGGATGGGTATGAAGCCTTAGGATGCCTGCGGGGTGTGAAGTCGCAGTTTGTTCGAACCTGCACATCGAGCTTCATTTCGTTTGCCCAGCAAGGAATAACAGTCACATAGGAGTAGCTAGCGATGAAGGTGGAGAGGACCTGCACAAGATTTTGTGTTCCCCACAAGGAGGGCAAAGAAGGAGGCGCTGATTGCAGGCCTTCTTGATACTCCTCTCTGCCCGTCTCCTGTGAGCTGTTGGTTCTCGAATGGTTCTCCATTGACGCGTCTTCTTTATCTGTGTCACGAGGAAGCAGCTTCCTCTGGCTGCCTTCGCTGTCGTGCTTGCTGCGCATGCCATGCTCGTTCCCCTCGCTCCCGACGCTGCTACTGCCGTTGGCGCGGCTGCTCTCTCGCGTACTGCTTTTGCTACGACTTGCTGCAAAGCCACCCTTCCGTAAAAGCGGGTGCAGCACGCCTGCCTGGCTGTTGTTTGGAACGCTTGACACCATCTCTTGTTGCGACAGAAACGCCTTGGTGTCTTGGTATACGAGAGACTCCACAACATCATCCCATGGCTTGGCAAAAGAGGCAGCTGTGCTCGATGCCTCTGCTGCTGCTGCCTCTGCTGCTGCTGCCTCTGCTGCTGCTGCCTCTGCTGCTTCTGCAGAGGGGTGTCTGTACAGCGCACTTGGCAGAGTCGACGCAATCGCTGAGACTGCTGCACCGGCAGCGAGGCCGTGCGGGAGAATTCCAGGAGCTGCAGAAGCTGTCAATTTAACGGCCTGCTGCATCCACCCAACACTGTCTTCTAAAGGAGGTGCAGCAGCAGCAGCAGCAGCAGCAGCAGCAGTGGCAGCAGCAGCAGGGGCGTCTGCCGCATAGGCGATGATCCTGTAACCAGCTGCCGCTGTCATCACGGCAATCGACAGCATGAGGAAGAAAAAAGATGCATATTGGATCGTCATATTCTCTTCCATGCTGCTGCTCGACAGAGGAATGCAGCAGGCAGCACACAGCAAATATCCACAAGTTATGCTGATCTCTGCAGACGCTAAGACTTCTGCTGCTGTCTCGACAGGGCCCCCGCCGGTGCCACACCACGGAAGAGACAATCCAGAAAATGCCGCATATTCGGCCACGTCATAAAATCGTATACGGAACTGAGGATACACTTCAAAGCCTACACACAAATACACATACACAAATACATACACATACACACAAATACACATACACACACACATACGCACATACACATACACACAAATACACATACACACACACATACGCACATACACATACACACAAATACACATACAAAAACACATACATCCTATGCCCCAAAAAACCACAACGCGCCTCAAACAAATGTCACAAACACACGGACACACACAAACAGCCTCTCTCTCTCTCTCGCAGAAGAACCCAAAGATGCCTCTAAACGATTAGGAAATTATACCAGCAGTTTTTCCAAATGTGAAGAGCAACAGCTGGTCGGAAGCTTGGCTAACTACGACAATTGAAATTGCACACATTCCCTGCATAGCGATGTACAGACACAACTGAAGGCACACACACACATACACACACAAGAACACACGGATAAAAAGACGAGATGTATACAGATAGCTTTACCTTTATTTCCTGTTCATTTTTTTCTGAGTTGTCCCTCAAGAACTCGCGTGATTTGGGGGGCTGCTCGTGACGTTTAAGGCGTGTATGAAGGTGGCAGTCTCATTATTTTATGAACACATATGCCGCTGTGCATGCGATAGGATGTCCACTAGAGAGTTTAAGGGTGTACCTGGACAAGGCCAGCCTTGTGCTTTCCCAGGAAATACGATACACATGCCGCGTATTCAATTCGTTTTTGAAAGCAGCTGTTTCCCTGTAGCGCAAAAGCCCTTAAAGACCTGCTGCAAGCATTCATGCGCCTCGCTTGCCACGACAGGGTCTGCCTCGTCTACCAACATTTCACTCTTGGCGTGTGTATGTTGAGGGGGGTGTCAAGCGTCTCTGAGCTGCTTGCAGCACCGGAGGGGGGAGGAAGGGGGCTTCAGAGTGTTGAGGGCACAGAAGAAAACATGTGTGTGCATCTATCTATCAATATGTATATATATATATGAATGTGTATATGTATGCATGTGTGTGTGTATATATACATGAATGTGTACATATATGAATGTGTATATATATGTATATATATATGTATATGAATGTGTATATATATGTATATATATATGTATATGAATGTGTATATATATGTATATATATATGTATATGAATGTGTATATACATGTATATATATATGTATATGAAGATATATATATATATATGTGTATTCGCGTATTTATGGGGTGAGCGGCGAAGCCTTGGGGCTTGCGACTAGGGACCTACGTGGACTAGCTGCATGCATCTTAGCAGCATGAGAGAGGCAATAGCGCTGCTGCAGCAGACGAATATATTTGCTGCTGTAGCTGGCAGCAAGCCGGCGCTCTTGAAAACCAAGGGGACAGCCACAAGGCCTGCAGCGAGCGAAGACGAGAATAGCGCGAAACTTTAGAGTTGCCATGCGTACAGCCCAAACTGTTTCGCGTGTCTTCCCAGCGAGAGAGGGGGTCAGACAAACAGCCAGACAGCGCATGCGTGCGACTGCTGCGTCGCTAGACTTACTTGCTCCGAAAATCTGATTTACAAGGTATACGAATGATCCAAACTCGCCCAAATTCCTCTGACCAAAGAATGAGGGAGGGCGCGAGCGACGTCTGGCCTCTGCGGAGTGAAAATCTCGCCTAAGAACACGCGGCATCCGTTTCACAGCAAGTTGTGGTGGATGGAAAAAATCTTGAATTTAAAGCGCTGGCTTCCACGCCGCCACGTTTTGCACGGAGAGAGAACATTTAAACTCCGCTTTGCTCGTTTTAGGGGAAGCGGGAAGGGCATGAAAGACGAAAAAACGACAGCGTGCAACACCCTGACCTCCCCTCCAAACTACGTCAGGAGCCACATCCCCTCCCAAAGTGTCTGTACAAGGCCTGCTTACCGAACAACAACTAGCGGCTCCTCATCATTTCCAGCGGCTGATGGTGCCCCTGCCTTGCTGCTGCTGCTGTTACTGCAGCCGCGGGCAGAAGCAGGAGCCAAGGGATACACTGAGCTCATTCCCCTGCTGCGGATGCTGCAGCCTGTGTGATGGACCGCAATCCATGTAGCATGAAAAGGGGAGTTCCCCTTGCTTTTGCCGTTCTTCCTGTGCAGCGGACTTGGGTGTTTCTGTGTGTGTGGGTGGGTGGCAGAGAACGTGATACTTCTACCATATCAGCCCCTCTCACTGGCCTCCGTTCATACTCCACGCCTGAGGAGGAGCTTGATCAATTGATGCTGACTGTACACCGAAGGCTGCCTCCGGAGGCTGCTCGCAGCGCTGCCTCGGCAGCTGCTCCCCGAGACGCCGACTACCAGGCAGTTGAGCTTTCCTTAGAATCTTTAGGAGCAGCAGCAGGACTGCTGCATGCGACGACGAGCGCTCGCTTGTTGCGCTTCCGCTTCTACAGTTGCAACTAGGGGTGTTGCTTGCCGGCGCCTACGGCTTTGTTACTGTTGGTCAGGCTCGTTTGGACACGTTTCCTCTGGCCCGTGCTGAGGCTGCCACTGTGTCTGATGAGCAGGTAAAGCCTCCCTTGCACTCTCAGGGAATATGGAAGCGTCCTTTACAGGGGAGAGCCACCAGCCGCGGGCAGCGGCGAAGGTGTGCACATCTGCAGCCTCTAAACCGCGATTGAGTGTTGTGCATGCAGCCTCAATGCTGCTGTTGGTGCTCCTTTTGCCACTGGTTGGTGGCTCCGCCTACGGTGATGGCCGTTGGCGCCGCCGTTACTGCAGACTAGCTGCTGGAAACGCGAAGACAGGATATTCCAACACGCAGGCCAAGGATCAGAAAAGGCAGCGAAATACAGCGTAATCTCTCCTAAGCAGCACCTAGAAGCCTTCTCCTTTGGGCTGGTGCAAATGCGGCGGCTGCTGTGGGGCTTTCAAGCATCGATCAACTTTGGACAGGGAGAGAGAGAGCAGGAAGTGGCTGCAGGAGTCGCACATCCGTTTGGATCTTTCGGTTATTTCCAGGAAATCAATAATAACTAACTGATTTGCACGCACAGACAGCTTTTCAGTGGGAGCTGACACTGCGCCCTCCTGCTGCTGTCGCTGGTGTTGGTGTTGCTGCTGTTGCAGTTCCGCGTGGTCGCTCTCTAAGAATCGCCGCTTTCCCACAGTGCATCCCCGACTCCCACACCTTCTCCTGAAGCGTGGCAGGATGCCGGGGAGTTTGGTGCAGGAGGTCAAGCGCCTCGACGTGAAGGAGGAACCCCAAGAGGTCTGTGTTCGACTGCCCTTCCCATGGTGTATGCGGAGTACAACACTGCCCCCCCGTTATCTGCACAACTCCCACGGTTTTCCCCTTTTTTCGCGCGGAGTCGGGCTGCCTAGCAGGCTTTAGACTGGGGAATTGTGAAGGGTGTGTGTGTGCTGTGTCTGCAGATGGCTTGTAAAAGCGAGCCAGAGGAGTCCGATGATGAGACGGCGGCTGCAGCTGGGGACGGCGCGGAAACTGCGCCAGGAGGAGAAGAAGGAGCAGCAACAGCCGCAGGCAAGCAGAAGAAGAAAAAGAAGAAGAAGAAGAGCGCTACGAACGCCGTCGGGGGAGGAGGGGGGGGCACAGCTAGGGCTTTAGGGTTTGTTGCAACGCAAGACAACTCGGCTCTTAGACGCCTAGGCAACTGGCCAGAGGAGAAGCCTTCCATGCAGACTACACCCCCCACCAAGACAATGCAAGAGCTTTTCCCAAGTGGGAACTTTCCAAAAGGTGGGACCATGTTCGGCATTGGTTTTTTCGCGCGTAGGAACGGTGGTGAGCTGTGCAGCCTGTCAGTCACTTCACACGACCTTGCCATGGATATATATATATATTTCGGTGTCTCTTCAGGGGAGATTCAAATGTACTGCTCGTCCCCCGGCACTGCAGAGGCGCGCGAGGCAGAGCGATTCGCTGCCGTGGATATTGAGGCTTTGCGGGAAGCAGCCGAATGCCACAGACAAGTAAGTGCTCGTGGCGTGGCTCTATGCATGCGACAAAGGGGCAAACACAGAGGGCAGGAGGCGTGTGTTGTTTCTTTCTCCGCGGTTCTCGCTTGGTGTCTGTCCTATCGAAATCGGCATGCAATGGAAACACAGTCTTGAATCGAAATTAGCATGCAATGGAAAAACAGTCTTGGATCGAAATCGGCATGCAATGGAAACACAGTCTTGGATCGAAATCGGCATGCAATGGAAACACAGTCTTGGATCGAAATCGGCATGCAATGGAAACACAGTCTTGAATCGAAATCGGCATGCGATGGAGACTCAGTCTTGCATGCGCGTGTGTGTTGATACCACGTGCAGGTGCGTCGGTATGCCCAGAGTTTGCTGCAACCAGGGGTGTCTCTGACGTACTTGTGTCAGAAGCTTGAGGCAAAGACGGAAGCCCTTATAGGGGCGAAGGGCATTGAGAGGGGCAAGGGATTCCCTACGGGCTGCTCCCTCAACGAATGTGCAGCCCATTATACCCCGAATCCAGGAGAAGATCGCATTCTTGGACAGGGTGGGAAAGAGAGAAGGGAGGACAGGGGAGGGGGGCTTTGTTTGAGATGGTTTGAGGGTTAGATGTATGTTTTCGCGCTTGCTTTGGATGTCTTGGGCCGAAACGAGCAAGGAGAAGAGGGCAGATTCAGAGTGTAGAGGTTGGAGATGCTCTGCCGCTTGGGAAGGAGAGAGCTGTTTGGAACGTGAATTGAAAGTTGTGCATGTGAAGGTGGAATCGCTAGTAATCCCCGCTAAAGGAGGCGCAGACCAAGATTTACCTGGTTTTAGACATAATGTGCAAGTCGCGGGATGAAGGGGGTGGTGGGGTTGTGCTGTCTGCCAGGGGATATTTGCAAGTTGGACTTTGGAGTGCAAGTCCGGGGCCGCATCATTGACTGCGCGTTTTCTATTGCCTTCGATCCGAAATTCGATCCTCTTATCCAGGCAACGCAGGTTGGTGGCTAGGGGGCTTTGGCGTGATTTGCAGGGGGCTTTGCATGCGCCTGCTGGGGTGTCTTCGACGCAGAGCACTGGGGGTGTGGTGAGAGATCATCGTGCAGGCTGCCACGGTAGGGAAAGGTGACAGCGCCCGTCATCATGGCTGCAGCGCGTGAGCGATTCAAAGCTGAATGCATCGCTACGCCTTCGATGTTCGCCGTGTTGCATGCGCAGGAGGCCACCAACGTCGGGCTTCGTCTCGCCGGCGTGGATGCGAGGCTGTCTGAGATCGGATGCGCAATTGAAGAGACGATATCTTCCTTCGAGTGCTCCATGGACGGCTCCGTCTTCCCCGTGAAGCCTATTCGGAATCTTACGGGGCACTCTATTGCACCGTACAGGATTCATGCAGGTCCATATAGCGATTCGCGAAAGTGCTTTGCAAGCCCCAAAACGCGCGTGTGGAGTTGCGCTCTTCGTGGGTGGCCATTCAATTCGCCTCTCGCTGTGTTGCATGCGCTTGCCGTTGGGGCTTCGCAGGCAAATCTGTGCCCATTGTGAAGTCAGCGCAGCACAGTCAAGCCGCGTTCAACCGAATGGAGGAGGGCGAGTTGTACGCCATCGAGACTTTCGCCACAACGGGGAAAGGCTTTGTGCAAGATGACGGTGACTGCTCCCACTACATGAAAAACTTTGAATGCGGATTTGTCCCGCTCAGACTCAAGAGTGCTAGGGACCTTTTGAAGGTTATCGACGAGGTAAGACGGCATGATCTGGCAACGAACTCTTCGGGTGTATGGATGTATGCGCGCATGTGCACCCTGCGAGGAGAGTGCCTCTCTTTTTGCGTTTTTTGAGGATTCTCTAGACAGCGTAACTGCCAAGTGTATGTGTATGTATGTATGTGTGTGTATGCACGCTATTTGGACTTTACGTGCAAGAACATATAGGTTTCTAAGTGTCTGCCGAACTCTCCGTCGCATGTATCCCGCAGACAAGCCTTGCGCGCGTCTCTGTTTAGCCGTGTGTAGGGATTGTCAGTGTGCTCTGAGCCTAGGGTTTGCCCCGTCTGCAAAGTGCTGAGGGAAATGGGGGGGACTTCGCAGGATCGTGCAGTACACTTTGGTGCTCATGAGTGCATGGACTGTCTCGCCATCTGCCGCCTGTGCTTCCTCCGCAGCACTTTGGCACTCTGGCATTTTGCCGCCGTTGGCTAGACGCTGCGGGAGCACCGCAGCATCAAATGGCTTTGCAGCAGCTCGTCAAAACAGGGATTGTAGTTCCTTACCCTCCCTTGTCAGACGTCATGGGCTCCTTTACCTCCCAGATGGAGCACACAGTCTACATTGGCATGCACGGAAAGGAAGTGCTTTCTAGGGGCCCCGACTTTTAGGTTGGTGCCGCTATTTCTCAGGAAGTGGTAGGTAGGAAATAGCTTCGGGGGTGGTCGAGCTTCCTTTTTGTCGGTATTTCTAGGAAGGCTCGGCAGAGAAGCACAGGCTGTCTTCCCTCCTCTGTCCCCCCGGCTGCCACTCCGTCACTGTCCACGCCAGTCGTGCTCCAAGGGCTGTGGCTGTGTATGCAATGCAAAAGCCATACTACGACGCACCTATATCCATTACGTATGTGTACGTACACAGGAGGCACACTATATATATGTATATATACTTGCATACATGCGGATGTGCGGAGGGGCTCGTTTGGGTGGAGACCTACATTTTAGGAACGTGATTATTTCTACCCGTATTAACTTTTTTTCTGGTGGGAGTATACTTCGCATCTGAATATATCGATAGATGCCTAGGCACACATGGTTGTGCGTTCACATACGTGGCTTACGTACAAAGCACATTCCTCCAAGCCCTATTGCCTACAAACCCCTTCGTACAAAGGTTCTAAAAGGGCGGGGGTGTTGTAGGGGGCAAAAAACGGCACACAAAACATGCATGTGTACGAGGCCAGGTGTGTTAGCAATAAACGCACAGAGGCAGACAAAGTTCAGGACGCTTGGCCAGCCGTGCTGTGGACTCTTGTTTTCTGAAGCCCAAGGCCGCATCCCCTAAATTCTTGGCGATGTTATAGCTGCGCTCACTAGATGCGCGTTAAAGGGAGACCCCAGGAGTTCAGTGAGTCTTCATAAGCATACTTGTGAATGCATATGATGCTGCTATGCGGGTTCATAGATCCACGGACATGTGCCATTGTCACGGATTCATGCACTTGCATCTACTTCGGCACGTACTTAGACAAAATATGTCTACATATCCGTGCAGAGAAGTACGTGCAACTGTGGATTCCAGCACATGAATAGCGAGGAGCGAAGAAGGCGACAAGGGTTTGCACTACACGATTAGGTTAAAGGTGCACGTACTACACGCGCAAACACAGCCCGCTACTGTCTCTCTTGCACCGCAAATTCAGCGAAAGGTACTGCAGCGGTGCATAAAGTGCGAGAAGCATCTAGCTGAGGTGTACGTACACCTTATCCCTCGAAATCATGCTGCTCCCGCATGCGGGGTGGAGCACGGGGCGGCGTCGGAGGCCGCAGTTCCGTCATTCTTTCGTCCCTAGTGCAGCAAAAATACACAGAAATAAGCATACCGAAATGACGCTTCGACGTATTGTCAGATTCTCCATGCATGCGCATAGATGCAAACTCAGGAAACAGTATTTGAAAGGAGAAACACCAGGGGTCGGGGTGGGTTGTAGCACACGTCACGAACCGGGTGGCCATGTAAACATATGACAAACACACACTCACACACCTGCCCGCCAAAGCAAGGGCAAAACGCTTGCATGCACACTGGAAAGTGCAGCGGCGTTGCTTTTCTGCCTATTCGTGCAGTCTGGAGCGTATGATAGATACACCACGTAAAGAGGCCTTTAAATCATGCATTCTCAGACAGCAAGCATACATACGCGAGGCATCTGCAGCTGCGCTTACCAAGTTATGTACTGCGACATTGCGTTAGCAGGGTAAATGAGCTTGGGGATAATCGTTAGGTCCCTCCGAATATACAAAAGGGCACCCGCGTTTTGGTGGTGATTGCAGTAGTTCGTTGCTGCACACAATACACCCCGGACAGACGTTAATTAGCCCTCACCCCTATCTCTACGCTTTCTGCAGTATGCAAAGGGCCAACGCAGTGGCACACTGCACGGGTGAACGCGTAAGGCGTGCACGTTCCCGACATACCCGAAAAAAGCGTGATGAGCTTCCCGCCGGCGAAGCGCTCAAAGCCATCCATAACGCACTCATGGGCCCTAAGTGCAAAAGCACAAAATCGTAGATCCCTGTCTTGAATGCTGCTCCTTCGAAGTTGTTGTAATCAACCCTTAGCCCGAGTATGTCTCCCTGCAAGTGCGCCATGCGCGTATGCCATGGGCTTCAATCCCTGATTCTGCCTGATGTACAGCTTGGCAGATGCTTGCGCAATGCGGAGTCCATGCTTGAGGCCTACCTGATAATAAGCGAAAGCCTGTTGTCTGCTAAAAACTGGTGCACTCTATCAGGCCCAAACTTGCAGATCCTGCCTGAGCCATCTGGATCTCGAATCTCATTTTGCGCGACGCCTAAAACTGCATCACTGTCCGTTGGGTCAGACCATAGGAGGTCGGTGACTTGTTGCTCCTGCGGAAGAATCGAGACACACGAAATCCGGGAAACCTCAACTATAAATATATATATATACATATATATCTCACTAATAGCTCCTTTTCCTCTAGCTCAGCAACCGCGGTTACTGGTTAGCCAGCTAGCCAGCCAGCGGGGGAGCTGAGAGGTGCATTCGCAGCAACAAGCCACACAGCTCGCGGCAATGCTCTTCCAGTTTCCTCCGCCCACCTGCGGCGTTTGAGGGACTTGCGCGACTTTGAGGGGCCTTTCCAAAGCCTCCAACTGAGCCACCGAGTGTATCGACCCCCCAATGCCCCCATGCAGGCAGAGGACGCAGCCCTCCACAAGCGCAGCCACCGGAAGGACCTCAAAGGCAGCATTAAAGGCCCTCCAACAGGAAGCAGGATCGTTTGGATCCTCATGAAGACGCCGCCTGCACTCGTCTTGGAATCCGTACAAAGAGTTGATGGCGGGATCTTCGTGGTTCCCACGAATCAGATGGACTTGACGAGGATATTTCACCTGGTGAGGAGTCAGACATTGCAACCACGAGGAGGACCTGAGGATGGGTGGATGGATGCTATAGAGAGGGAGCAGCGGTGGTGCGCCCCCAGAAGAGAGGAGCATACAAGGGATGTAAGTACACGGTGACCTTACTGCGCCGTGTCAGCGCGTGTGAGCACGCCAGCTAGCCAGCCGACCGAACACACAGCCTGGCTAGAGGCGCGCGCTCATGGGGGACTTTATGGTGATACTGAGTTGGAAACATCTGCCATGTGCTCTGCCAAGCTGTAGCGCCTTTCGGCAGGAGACATCCACTGAACCTGTGCCACACCTTCAGCGCGAAGAGAAGGCAAATGGTTTCAAGGGAATGGCTGCCCCTGTCCACGTAGTCTCCTAAGAAGAGGTAATCGGTGGAGTCGAGATCTCCGCAAGGGGCGGCAGCCCGAGGGCCCCTGCTCCCTGATAAATATTCCTCCGTCTCTTCCTCTTCTACAGGCATTTTGTAAAGTTGGAAGAGACGCATAAGATCGTGATACTGCCCATGGATATCCCCGTACACTGCAACACGCACGGGAATGCATTCACACCACACACACACACAGAGGCGCCGAGCACACACACATGCACATGCATGCTGCCTAGAGGCGACGCCACGCCAGGAACTTTCAGAACTCCCTTCATGCAAATCTGCCTCTTTGGCCACAGGAAAAACCGAAAAATAAGTGCACATAAAACCCGGAATCAACAATTTGGGGCCTCCTTCACGGACAGCCATAGGATCCGTAACGGCTGGGCGCTTGCACTGCGTGTCCATACACCCCAACTTACCCTTGATGGGAGCGCGCAGATTCAGCACCATCTCCTCTTCCTTAAAAATGTCTGTCACCTGTACGCACAAAGGACCACAAATCCCACAAAAATCCAAGCCAGCACGCCAAAAAGATTAACCACCCCAAAATCTGCACCCAGAAAAAGTGTGGTGTATCCAGTAGCAATAGCACCATCACTCGCCACTACCGCAACAGCAGCGTCCACCCGCAAACTCGGCGCACCACACGACACAGCTCGTTGACATCAGCCCAGGGAATGCAGAAAGGCGCATCCGTTGCAAACAAATTCATAAGTTCATCCTGTGTGAGCAACGGCCGCAGCAGTATCCGGACGATCCTGTCCGCCAGTTCTACTGCTCTTGCTGCAGCAGGCGTCAGCGTCATCGATGCGGAGCTGCTACACCCTGCTTTGTTGATCTTCCGTCCTTCCTCCTCCAGTTTATCTATCGATATCTGCGCATGCATGCAGACATATACACGCAACACACAAACGCTGTTTATCAAACGGCAGCAGCACGGGGAGCAGCAGCATCACTACCACCACTACCACCCCCAGCAGCAGCCTCAATGGCGGCAGCATCGCATACCCGTCTGACGAGGGCTGAAAAGTCCCCCCTTTGTTCCTGCACCACTGAGGCGTGCGAAGCGAGTCGAATCTGCAGAAAAAGTCTTGTCGCACACCCTAGTGCATGCAGCCCTGCAAGTGCAGAGGTCAATGCAGCAGAAACGGCAATCGGAGCCGCACTTGCAGCAGCAACAACAACCCACATCAGCAGCACGACTTCCTTGCCGACTAAGGCCCGTAGATTGGCGAGCAAAGGTAAGGGAGCTCTGCATCTGATAAGGTATCTGTGGCTGCTGCTGTGTAGCGACAGCCCCTGCAACAGCAGGAATGGAGCTTGCCGCTGCAGGCTGCCCGCTGGTGAGGCGTCCTGCGAGTGCACGCTGTTGCATCGGCTGCTGCTGCTGCTGCTGCTGCTGTGGCTGTTGCGCTGAGACTGCTGCTGTGATGGCCAAGGCCTGCTGCCGCTGGCGAGTCGCCCTGCTCCTCTGTTCATCCCTCTCTACTTCGCTGTAAAAGTTGGGAATTTCTGAAGCCGCGTTTGCGGAAACGCCATTCACAACGCACCGCACAGCCGCGGGTAAAGAGTCCCCACACAAAAAAGCCTGCAATAAATACTTCAAGTGTCGATGGCGATACCAAGGGCTGCTTCTTCTTAGTTCGACGCCATTCCCCTTCCTCCCCCAAATGCATGCATGCATGCAAAAACGCAGACCCCCTTAATAAAGGAAGCGCGCTATTCCCTCCCTTGTCTCCCACCAACAACAACTCAGAAAGCAACAACCCATCGCCAGCTCCGGCTTACGAGAACAGTCCATGAACAGCAGCTCCGCTGTTGGATGCTGCTGTGTCGCATGACCAAAGCCACCAAATGTAAATACCGTATTTCTTAGCGCCCAGCTGCTGTGGCGGAACTGCAGCCGCAGCGCAATAGCAGACACGCATGCAGAAGACGCTTGCGTGTTTCAAAGAATGACACGTTGCTGCACTCAAAGGGCTTTCCCAGAATCGCGACTGCAGCATCAGACATACACGGCCCATAGTTGGCAGCAGCCTCCACTCGACTGTCTCGGTGTCATATACAGCCGTGGAAAGAGGCCTGCAGCGGATAGAAAACACCCCAAAAACAATCCAATAGCCAGTTCATGCCGCCCAAACATATTCCTGGTCATGGTACACAAACACTGTTTCTGCTGCTGTTTCTGCTGCTATTTCTGCTGCTGTTTCTGCTACTGTTTCTGCTGCTGCTTCCACTGCTTGCTGCATCTGCTTACTTGGAGCAGTCGCCATCAGTTCGCCCCCCAATGACGACCATCTTTGAATCCAAAAAGACAATTGCTGCAAAACCCCAAGAGCTCTGCCACAAATGGCCGCTGATTAAAGATGCATTCGATCGACCCTGCGCCTCCGCCCCCCTCTTTTTCCCGCCTCTCAACTGGCAGACAGACGTGTTGTGACATCGAAACGTCGCAGCTGCTGTTTCCAAGCCCCCATAAACAGCCCGAAGCCTAGCAAGAGACTCTCCTTTCGGACTCACAGTGCTGAAAACGCGCTTCAGGAAGCGTCTGTTTCTTGCAAGGGGCCTCTACCCAATCCCATCTCCCGTCCCTGTGCTGCCGAAGACCCCACGCATCCGCAAGACTTCGACTGTTGCTGTCTCTCCCCCCAAAAATCACCAGCATGCCGCTCGCTGGCCCCTCCCGGCAAACCTGCACAGAAAGAGAAAAAGATGAAGATGAGTTGCGCATGCAGGCAGGCGTAAGTGGAGGTGTAGCGGCCAGAAAAAAGGCCAGCGCGCCTTTTTTGGGAGAGGCAAGCCGAAACAGGGAGGAGAGCAAGCGATAGTACACTAGCTGCAAGAGGGAAAAGCCAAGAAAACAGAGCACTCATGGGATGCAAAAAAGGCTGCTGCACAGCGCTCGCAAGCTTCATCCCGAGGCCCCTAGAGGTGCTGCTGCTGCTACTACTGCACGGCTCCTAAAGAGGACATGCATGCACTTTGCGGCAGCCGCCTCCAAAAGAATTTCTGCGAAACACGGTGTGCGCAACCCCTGCAACTGACCTCGGCTGCATGATACACCCTTGGCAGAGGCCTCTTCATTTCGGATCCGAGTTGCACTTCTGTCCAGTGGAAAGGCGATGCCTCAACGTCCATGTGCCACACGTCGCTCAGCGGATGCTCTCTACATGCCACACAGACGTAGACACATCGAAAGAAAGAATGCCATAATGTCTCGCGACAACAACTGGCTTCTCCCGTGAGCTGCAGAGGCAGCGGGCTGCTGCCCTCGGGAGAACCCCTCGCGGCTGCTGCAGCTACACTCCATTTCCGAAGTTATTACCCGTCATTGCCTCCATGAACAATGATGTTCGGCTTGCAATACGCCATCACATGGCCGTAACGGCGGCCAGGGGTCCTCCCCTGGATCGGTACAGCAAGCCACTGCAGCTGCGGCTCCTTCCGAACATCCAACAAATATAGCTGCACACAAGATGCCCCCACCCCGAAGACACACATGAATGTACATGCGAATACTCGCACTTCAACACACACGCATACACACATGAACATACATAAGCACACATACATATACACATGCACACTTAGACACACACAAACACAGCTATACACACATCCATATACATAAATATACATACACACACAAACATAGCTACACACACATCCATATGCATAAATATACATACACACACAAACATAGCTACACACACATACACATACATACAAATACATAAGCACACATGCACACACTTAAACACACACAACCATAGCTGTACACCCATGTATATACATGAACACACATAAATACACACAAACATAGCTATACACACATACATATACATACAAATACATAAACACACATATGCGCACATAAATATACATACATACACACATTCACAGACACGCACAGACACATGAACACATACACATACATGCCAGTTGAGAGGGATACACTTAGGATCTTGATGGACATGCAGAAAGACACGTTTTCGACCCTCGAAGCTCTGCCCGCAAGGAGCCTGTATTCAAGGTGTTACCTCTTCTGGACTAAGGCTACCCCCTCCCGTCGCTCCTCCAAAAATGACAAGTTGGAGGGCATCCACGCAACAAGCGGCATGTGCAGCCCGCGGATTAGGAGGATTTTCTGCAAGAACGCGTCGCCAGGAGGCCGAGGCACCGTCAAAAAGATACGTCTCGTTTGTGATGCTGTAGCCTCCCGCAGCTGAAGTAGGATCCGCAGCAAGACGCAGATGCGACAATCGAGTTCAGAAAAAGGCCTTACGCAAGCAGATAAATCCGCGCTGATATCGGCAGCAGAGGCAAGGTGCAAACAGGCATTGCACAAGAGAGCCTAGAGCCTCATCAGGTGCACAGAGACGTCGAGAGAGACAGAGAGAGAAAAAACGACGAAGCAGAGGCAGAAGCAGCAAGACACACAAGGCATACATACGGAGGAGCCGTAACGATGGCGTGCAATCACAAAGACATTGTTTTTTAGACAGACACTGTACCGAGAGCACTAAAGTGCTAAGACGCTGAATTCACGGAGAGACAGACAGACAGACAGAGATAGAGAGAGAGACACACACACACACACAGAGAGAGAGAGAGGAAAAAAAGAAAGCTAGCTAGCTGTCTTTTCAGGGAAGCGAGATGAATCTCGGTAGAAGCATCAGAGGGGGGGATAGCAATGGCTGCATCCACAGAGGAGCTCCACTTACACCCGATAGCTCCACCAAATACAATGACTCGATTCATGCCGATGTAAGTTGAAGTATGCCCAAACCGCGGAGAAGGAACCTCTCCCGCTTGGTGTGCAGCTCGGGGAAATCCAGGTATCCCAGAGGCTGCTGTTGCTGCTGCTGTTGCTGCTGCTGTTGTTGCTGCTGTTGCTGCTGCTGAGGACGAGGATGCAGACCCCACCCCGCTGCCACTGCTGCCTGAGGATGATTTTGCAGCAGCAGCAGCTGGTGCTGCTGCTGCTGCTGCTGGAAAGCCTCCACTGCCAACTGTTAAGGTGCTCATCTTTGCTCTACTGCTGCTGCTGCAGGCCCAGAGCTGGCACAAGCACGCGGCTGCTGTCTACATAAGAACGAGCTTAGGCTGCTGCTGGTGCTGCGGCTGCTGCTAGCGACTTGCAAGCAAACTGGACTTTGTTTTCTGCGGCAGCAGCAGCGGCAGCCGCGGCTGCCGCTGCCGCTGCGGCTCCCGAGACGGACGCCTCTTGTGTAATTGCTAGGGATGGTCGCTTTGCAGCGCAGCGTCTGTTTTCTGTGTTGCCTATGCGAGGGTCCCTCCCCAGGTGCTCCTGCTCACGCTGCTGCCGCTTCTGGCTTGAAGGATGCACTGCAAGGCTCCTGTTACCCCCGGCAGCAGCGGCGCGAAGAATACAAGGACTCTGCTGCTGCCAGTGGCGCTAGGGGACCGCCTAGTGCCCGTAAGCCCCCAACGGAGTGCTGCATGCAGAACGCCAGCAGAGCTTTCGGAGCTGCTAGGCGCAAACTGCCGACAAACCCGTGGTCGTCCGCTGAAATTCCTGATGCCGCAGCTAAACCCATGAGATGGAGCACCCGTGAAGGCGTGGGAGCCGCGAGAAAATCTGCTGTCTTAGTATCGGTGGAGTCTGAGATCGTGCTGTTGTTACTGCTGCTGGGGCGGCAGCAGCAAAGCGAAATGCCCTATCACCGCTAGCCTGAAGACACTGCAACAGCAGAAGGAATAAAGCTGCAAGCAAAGAATAGAGTGCTTAAGAGAGCCCCTCAGGAGCATCGGCTCCTGCTGCTGTACAGACACCCGAGCAGCGGCCGCTGCGGCTCCTGCTGCTGCAGCCGCCGCTTACCACTGCAGCGGTGCCCACTGGCTTGGAGCTGCTGCTGCTGGCGCCGTGAAGTCTTAAATGAAAAAAAACACTGAAAAATGGATTCAATCAAGGCAGCGTAAATCCTGGGCTGAACGTCAGCGGGAGTTGCATCGCCCAGAGCCTCCCCGACAAGGGCCCATGTCTAATGACAAAGTCGTAAACTCTGCAGCGGCCTTTTCCGTATCAAAATCGCATAATTCTGAGCCAGACCACCCAAACGCGCAATTTTGAAGCCTAAGGGCATGCCCTATCCGTGGCGAAGAAGCTTCTAGTCCATTGCTGCGCATTGAAGTGTACGTACCCCCAGTCGACTTCTTTGAATTAGAGCCTAGATCCTGATTCTTTCTCTCATACATGGCCGAAAGTGAGGAAAGCTCACTGCTGTTCTGATTTTTCGGCAAGCAGCAGCGTCTGAATAGCAGCAGCAGCAGCAGGGGCAGTCAGTTCAACACCTGCACTAGCTATCAGCGAAGGCTCGGCAGCAGCCCCCAATGCAGCTGCTGCCCCCGCAGCTGCCGGCCTTAACGCCACGCTGCAGCAGCAGCAATCTGCCGCTGCTGCGGCGAGCAGCAGCAGCGAGCTCTACCCCGAGGTTCTGTGAATCTGCTCCTCGCAAGAGCACCCCCAGTGTGTCTTGTCAATGCCGCTAACCACTTCGAGGCCTTCAGAAAGCGGGGGGGGGCCCCTAGGGGCCTCCACGGGCCGTTCGGGATCCCGTAGGCTCTTCGTTGGATGCTTCATCCCCCCAGGAACCTTTTCATTGCTAGTCGCGATGCTCCTATTCAGCGTGCAACAATTTATGCTCATATATCTCCTGTTCATAAAGATACGCGAATGGCTCGTCCTTTTGTTTCTCTGCTGGGATCTACCGCTATGTACGTGAGACCGATGCTGCTGCCGCGCATCCCGCCTGCATTTTGACTTCTGCCGAAACGCTGTCCTCACTCGCTTTTCTTGCATCGCTTGAGCGTGATATACTCTCACCCCTTCTGCCCTTTCCTCCCCCGCCCCCCCTCCCCCGACAGCCGCTACTCAGGCAGCTTTCTTTTCCTTCCTGCTTCTCCTGCCTACACTCCACGCGACTGACTCACAACCAGCTCGTATGCATGCACATGCTTCCCTGTGCCTCTGTGTGTGTGCCTGTTAGTGCTTTTCATGGCATCGACGCTGTCGCCGAGAGTCATATCCTCCCCAGACATCTCCTCCGTCCGATGCGCTGTACAGTGGATGGCGTATATCTTTACCCTCAGTACGACACACGTAATTCCTCTATCAATGCCACATCTGATTCGGTTCCTTTCCCCATATATATATATATATATATATATATATATATATATATATATATATATATATATATATATATATATGCCCGCCTCTGAAGTCGTGTATATATATATATGGGGAAAGGAACCGTGCTTCACTCTTTAGCCGCTGCCCAGCAGGCTGTGTGCGTTGATGTATGGCTAGATGTATCTTTTGCTGTGCTCTTCAATATGCCGATATATGCATGCATCTCTATACATTCTACACTCCTCTGCGCTCTTCTGTGTCTCTCGCGGGGCTTTCCC
>NW_020312120.1:0-84506 GCF_002999335.1 Cyclospora cayetanensis | reverse complement strand
TCTCTTATTGCTTTACTGAGCCATCTGGATGAATCTTCTGCCCAACCGGGCTAGGCCACGACCTCGACGGTGCTTTCCATAGGTGAAACGAGCGTTGAAGAGCAGACCTGGCGGGGGTTCTTCGCAGAGCTTTCCGGCGCATGAACGTCGATGGGATGCAGCTGTGGTGGCATGCGCACCCTCTCGGGGTCACCCATGGTGTATCAAGAATTACACCTCGGTGCAAGGGTGCTAGCATAGACGTCATGGACCATGCTGATAAGACCCAGTTCCAATTTGAATTTGCATACAACCGCAGTAGCCTTGCCTTTCTTTGCATTCTGCCGCCCAGCAGCAAACATGAGTTTAGAGAGTGCGCGAACGGTTGAACAGGCAGATGGCACTTCTGCACAATTTACTTAAGCAACAGATCCACTTCACATCGAGTATCAAGTAACGCTCTCAATTCTTGGCCTCCGTTCTGAGCTTGGATTCGGACAGAGCTTACCTGCGGTGGTTCTATAAACTGTAGCTGTATCTTCTGTAGCCCCTTCTCTGCAGCCCCCTCGACTAAGCCGCAACCTGCCCGGAGGTGTGCGACTTTCTCTCCATAAGGCCTCTTTGCTCGCCAAGCAACCTGCTTTCGCTGTGCCCCAGTTCCGCCGTTCAAGCTCCTTGTCGTTTTGCATGGGCTGGCAGTCATAACGACAATACCACATTCCCGCTCATTTGATCCTAAAGCCTCAAGCAGTTTATTCTATATGGGATCCTGACTGGTCGTTCGTTCAAGCGCAGAGTCACTGCCAATACAGCGGTCGCCTGAAATGACACTTTGGGTTGACATGGCGAAACCTTGACAGAACAGCCTTTGGCCTCTTTGTGGGCTTCGGAGACCCAAACTGTTGTTTCTTAGCACAACAATGTACTTTTGGGCTCCCTGCTTAGCCTTTCTCGATTCTATTAAATTTTGATATTGAACCGATCTCGGCATTTTTCGATGCGTCAGGATGTGTATGAGGACATGATGTGTAGCAATCCATGAATGCAGGTTACTTCCACAACATAAATTCAGCATCCATTGCACTGCTTTGCAATGTAATCAACATGCTGCAAGTAGTTGTCGTTCATCTTGATCTAGGAGTGCAAAGCGAGGTATATCTTCCACTGACTGATCATATATTCGAGTACTTGGCTGTCCTGCTGCCCATCATACTCTCCGATCTAGACAACCTCATCAACGCATCCCCACACATTATGCCCACAGACATATCATGTCACCCTAGTAGCTGTGGAGTTACTGTGCTCACATCAGCTAGCAAGCCGGCCGCTGCTGTCCCAATACGCGTTGTGCCACACTTTTTTCATCTCCCAGAACCTTTACTTTGTGTTGCCCGCCAAGACAAAAAAAAATTATATATCTATGGATCCACGCTTGGTAGCTTTGGAAGATAAACCTAGCATTTAACTGCATCCATACCTAATAGAGAAACCGAAAATGTTGCACCGCACACTGCGGTACTAGAGTTAAAGCTTCCATATCAGGTTCCCATAAAGATATACTCAGCTCTGGGCTCAATACAAGCTTCATCATATATCTATTGCAGAGTAGCGTTAGCTTGCTAGAGTAAAACGCAAGGCTGTGCCGGCGTGCGCCATATGCTGCGCCAAGTTCACTCATATTGACTGCTCTTAGACGCGACTCCCACCTTCACCCAACAATATCCCCTCTAGACCTCCCGACATGCAAGGAGAGGGACATTAAGTATGCGGGTTGCTGCGTACTCAGCGCACATTGCAGATAGCATCTAGCGCGCGCTGACACAGCTTTGCATCCTATTGTATCGAAATAGTGCTACTCTGTAGTAGATGTACGAACAGCCAGGCTGGTGGTGGTTGTTAAATAAAAAGTGTTGTAGAATGTCCCTACGCGCTCGCCTAGCCGAACGCATCCTATATGCTTTCCCCTCCCGGCTGGATACATGCAGGGTGTTTTAGGCCGAGAGGGATGGGAACTCTTGGGAGGCAAAGCATTAGAGAAGCTTCTTAGATGTTCATTGAGCCGGAAAATAGTAGGTGGTCGCTTTCTGGAATCCCTTGGAGCAGTAGTATGCACACAATTTTTGCATCTTTCAGGTCTACTCATTGAGCTCTTCTTCATTGTGAAAGCAAAAACAAAAAGGGGATGCGCTGATAAACAGGCAAGCTCTGAATATCCGTCACGAAGCAGAGTTGTCTGTGTCGATGTACCCCTGTCTAGTCTTTTCTAGTGAACGCTCCAGAAAGAGGACTGTCTGCCTACATCTATGGCGAAGAAGGCCTGGGCAGCCACTGACCTTGCGTAAGAACTACACCTTGTACGGCTGATGTCAATAGGGCAACGCTTCCAAACGCTCAACATATGTAAACATTTATTCTGTTTTCACAGATATGTTCATGGCTCTGCATTTTTCGCTTGAAAGGAGCAGCTCCCGCCCCGGCATCATTAGGTCCCAGACCCTCTCACTCCTAGCAGCCTCAATAGGCGCGGGTTGACGTTCATTCATTGCACACAACCGTATGATGGGGGCAAGGGGAAAACGGGACTGCTAGTGCAGCTTTGAAGAGTTTTGGGCAGCGTCGAAACGCACGCTCCCTTTACCTCTGGATTGCAACTGAGGAGGCGCGCAACCCCAGGGAAGCGAGGTCCTTCCCACTGCTGTATATCTGTTGCGGTAGCTGCCCTTGCTGTGGAAGATGCCACGTGCAGCTACCCACTGGACAGTACGCATCAGATGCTTGATCACAATCGGAGCAACAACACCGCAACCCCATCTTCCAAATCGTTCGCATACATTCACAAATCAATTGTACCCTTGGGCACCTGCAATAATGAAGGCATCTGGCAAAGCGAGACACCAAGCTGAGCAAGAGATAATTATCGTTTCTACGCATGCATGCATCATGATCTGTATAGCATAAGGGTCACAATTACACCCAAAGCAGACTTGGTGTGGTCAGTCGCGTAGATCATCAGCACTCACGCCTACGTGGGGCAGTATCCCTCAAATGAGCGCCTGCCGGCTCCTCGAGGGCCTGCCCTCTATGGACCCTTACAGGCTCACAGGCGCCTTAATGCAAATCCGGAAGTTGGGGCGCTCTGGAATAACTTTTCATATAAAGTGAATTGAAAGAACCCCCCTGGGCCCCCAAGCAACAATTACCCAAGGCCTTTCGCCTTTTCCCGTCAATCGTGGCTCCTCCCGGGAGCCCACGGGTGCCTCCTACCCTTTTGTGTACGAAGACAGAGGCAAAATCCCGGAATCGTGCTATAGAGAGACAGGAACTACTTTGTGGAATACACGACTCAATATTCAGTTACTTCAATCACTCTTTGCTCCATCGTACAGCTCCCACGGTTCTGCATTCGGTGTAACCGTGAAGTTCGCCCAGAGAGCAGCTTCATCTCCCTGCAGCATCGCATCAAGCTGCTCCTCCTCTTCCTGAGTCAACTCCTTGTTGCTGTTGCCAAGGTCAACAAAGTTCCAGTCAGAGGCGGTGCTCTTGAGGCTGGCAAGGCTGTCTGAAGCATCCGTCCCCAGAAGTTCAGCGACCCGTTGTATGTAATCCTGTATCTCCTCAGGTCCCAACGGAGGCACCTTATCGAAGGTAGCTCCACCCGAGGAACCATCGTCAGACTCCTGCTCTGAGTGACGCGCAGCACCCGTAGGCTTCGCCGTGTCTGCGTGCAGCACCTGCTCCTGGTGAGCATCCACGGTCCCTTGCCCGTCGCCAGCTTCCACTGACCCACCACTCAGCCCTCCTGCTTGGCCTTCGCCGCTCTGCTCCTGCCCAAGCTCTCCTCCTGTGGGAACCTGCAAAGCCTCTTCGTACGCTGCTGCTGTGGCATCCAATTCACCGTTCTGCCCCAGCTCTGCACGGGTTGAGAAGGCCTTTGATAACCGCCTTCGCGCTAAAAAGGCCATCACAGCCCCCATAATCGCAAGTATAACCGAGAACACCTGTATGGGACGCAGACTCCACTGAGCTCCCGAGGCTTCTAACGCCACGGTTGCGGGGGAGCGGGCCTCGATGATCACGGCAATCAGCGCCACAGCGGCTAGGAGCAACTGGGGCAGCCCGCTTAATTCGGCTACCCCCTGGAGACCATTCATTTTCTTATAAGTCGATGTAAGGACCTCTATGAGACCGGATACCAACACTGCAGCAGAAGCAGCTGCCGCAGGTCCAGTCACTGCATCGGAACCCTCAGTTATGGTGTGCGAAGCCACTCCTACCCCATCACCCTCCTGAGCTTTATACCTTGATATCAGGGCACCCACGGACAGTACGACTATCAGCGCCACAAGACCAACGGCCGCCGTCTTAAGACCGCGCACCTTCTCGACTGCTGGTTGAGTCAGCACGGAGGGTTCCTCCGACAGCACAGCCTCCCTAATGTGCACTTCGGACTCAAAATCAGCGGAAACAATCCCTGGGGAGACATCCTCGAGGACTGCGATATTGTCTGGATGCCCCGCATCCTGGACGTAGATCCTTGCGCCCTGGTCAAAACAAACGGCAGTACGGAGGACAGCCACCGCACCTAACAGCAGTACGGACCTCCACATCCTTAAAAACGGGTGTCTTATTGCCAGAGTAGCCAGACGCGCAAATCCCAGCGTGCAGCTGCGGCTCGAAGCGCACGGCGCAGTGGCCCGAGGAAGCGCCTAGAGGGTAAGGGCACCAGGGAGAAAGCAGAGGGTTTTCTGTCGCAAGGCAACCAGCTCTCGCACCATATAGAGGTAAAGCCGTAAAAGTTATTGACAGGGGCCGGCGGAAAGACGCTGGGCCTTGATATGTGGCACCCAGGGGAACACAGGCGAACCCAACCAGGTGCGAGGAGGATAAACCACCGAGACCATGACAGAAATTCCTCTTTCAAGCGGCCCAATGGCACAAAATTTTCAAAAGATAATGTTCAAAACTTATGCTTCAATAGAGGATCGACAGCGCTTGCTCTTTCCAGCAGAAATCAATGCCGAAGAGACTGTGGGGGTCCCCGTTATTTGCTGCTGCATGCAACTCCGCATCGCGTCTACGCATTAATTTTCAGGCTCGAACTTTTGGTGCTGTTTGGGAGCCCTTACTGCAGCAACAGGGGCGTCTGTAGTTAGCAGGTGCAGCTCACTTGTCAAATATAGGTACTACTCTATCTATCCGTGCCTCTGTTGCTTCTGACAGAGACAAAAACTCGGACCCGTGCACGCATTGCCAAGAACAGTTCTTGCTATATCTGATTACGGATTTTCAACTTTTAATGGAGGGTCAAGACCTAAGTATTGAAGCCGTTTTTGCTCTGTAAAAAAAATATTCCCTCTCTTGCTCACGAGTCCATTCTGACCCACTAAAATACGGAGCTAGAGGTCAAAGAGCTGCGCAGTGAGTTTGTAGTGTTCTAAGTTACACGTACACACTTCTTCTCGCACTAGTTTTGTGTGCTTGGGAATGCGCAAAGAAACGCTACAGTGGTTTATGTACTCGGTAGCCTGTTGGCTGCAGTGTGGCGTTGTGCCCCTGTAATGTACATGTAACGCTTCCTGCAAAGCTCTACTTCAGGTTTTTATGGAGGACACACTTGCCTTCAGACTTGAGGCAGGCTTAGTAGATACTTATTGGGTTTTCCTTTAAAACAGCTCTCTCCTTCGCGTCCTAGCACCCCTCACATCTCCAAAATCTGAGACTAGGGATAGTCAAGGAGCGCGTCGCTGCACCTTCTAAGCACCCTGAGCATTCAAATGTAGTTGCACATGGTGCCTACCACGCAGGCGCTCAACGTTCCTGATTCTTATGGGTATCCAGCACTGCTTCACTACAACTGAGATTATCGGACGAGATACCAAATTTCTTAGTTCTTCCTAATCATAACGTCAATGTAAATGGTGTACTACAAAGTAACTGAGGACAGCATAGCCTGAAATACCTTCTCCTTTCCAATTCAAATTATACGCCCTCGGGTTCTGTACCTACAGCTTGAGTCCAACTGCATGCAGGACAGCAAATGAGCTCCCGGAGGGATCGCTGCTCCCCAAGCAAGCAGAAACGCGAAAACACTGCGTCGTTAAGTCAAAAGGGAATCAAACGGTAAGGAACAATAGGGGGAGAAAATAGACACACAGCAGCCAACATCAATGAGGGTCAAGCCCACACGACCAGGGCGGCGCGATGGCTCGCTGTCGTTGAGGCGCTGAAATGCGTAGGTGCAGCAAGATAGGCTACACTTCGCCACTGTCCACTACACTTGTTGTTTTCAGTTGCGAATCAGTATAGAAGTGACCTATTGGTTTGTTTTGTTCGCAGAATCTTCTTATTACAGAGCACGGTTAGCCCGATACAGCTAGACGCAAAGCTGTGTCGGTATGCGCGAGATGCTACGAACAGATGGCCGAAACTGGTAGAAGTGCATAGAGGGTGCGTCTAAGCGCACCCAAGCTGAATCTTCCTCAGGCCGAGCAATCTGAAGATCTCGGGTAGAAAAAGAAGGAAGCTCTTTTGAAGGCACTCAATAACGTTTTATCAAGGTTGTATTGAATGTGAAGTCCATGAGGAGTCAAGTGCCCCTCTACGGAGTTTCCTGTAATTTCATCCTTATCACCCCTCAGGGTTTGGGCATGAGGGTAGAGGTAGAGCTGAGATGCACGGTATTTGCTGCATTTTCTAAGGACCTGAGCATTAATTCTCACCCAAATGCTCAAGCCATGAGAGTGCACAAGCTAAGTATTTACGCTTGTGGCAGTGAGCTGCAGCATCCCCGCATGCATGCACAAACCGCCAAAACAAACAGCAGATTCTTAAACAGTGCTCAATTTGTTTTTAATAATGTGACACATTGTGCTCAATTGTAGCTTGGGCCTCATCGCATACGAACCTGCTAGGCACCTTAGAGGTGTCTTCATATACTAAGAAGGGAACCCTGTCAGATAAGCGCAAAAAAGCAGAGCTCCTGGGATGGAATACATAGCAAGTTTCTCAGTGTGCTGAAGGGGCTTGAGGTTCGTCACAATCAAGGCCGTCAGATAGATGTACCATAGAGTGAGCTAAAGCAAACGAGAGACAGATGCTCTCGAGGCCAAGCGAAGCTTTAAGATGACCAGAAAAGAAAAGAAGTGAAAATTCGAGAGCAAAAATGAGTTGGAGATGAATTAAAGAGAGAGAAAGTCGCCGAACGCCAACACCCCGTGTTGAGGGGCATAGTCCCCGTGCATCGAGAGGGCATGCTTTCCGCGCTTTTTCATACATTCAAGGTAGAGCGTGCAACAGTGATATTACTGTACGATAATGGATCCTGAGAAATACAGACAACTGCTACTAGTGGATGATATAAGTAAGGGCAATCTACGTTATGCAAGGCCTGAGTGGTCTCGCCGAGGCAGACACCACGTCGCTGCTAGCGCGCTGTTTTGCGTACAAGGGCAGCCAGATCATTTCAAAGCTTCCCCTCAAGCCGTAATTCCTTCCGTTGAGTTCCTTCTCTTCTCGTTCGAAAACATTGCCCTTTGAAATTCTTTTTCCCACGCAGCTCAAAGGGTGACGAGCCAGAGAGGGCGCTCGAAGTGCACACACGGCGGGGGATCCCTCCCTTTCTCCCGGTCTTTCGCTCCTCCCATCACCGCTTGTTTGTTGTGGTCTATTTTCCCAACTGTAGCTTCATCAGCTGGCTGCATTGTTCATTTTTCCTGTCCATCCAACTCTCCACGGGATCCTTCACACCTGGATACGGTTAACGCTTAGATCAAGTGTGCATTCATTGTCTGAAGAAGATGGCCCGTAGACTGCTACCTTTGTGCTGCCTATGTGCGGCACTGGTTGCTTCCAGCTGCATGCATAACGCTGCCGCTGCGGCTGGTTGGAGGGGTCCGCAAGATGACCCTATGTTCTTGCAACAGTCTGAAGATACTCATAAAACTGACGAGAACACGGATACTAACTTGGTCTTACCAGGGGAAGCCGTCCTATATCCGGAGCCTCATGGTTTCCCGCATGTACAAGTGCCGGAGAAACCGGTGGCTTTAGAGTCGGGCGGTGGTGTTGCTCTTGAACGCGCGGAAGAGTTTGCCACGAAGATCCTCGAAGCCATGAATGCAGCGAAGCCAACAACACGCCCGGGTTTTGTAACGGCTCTGGTTGGTGTTGTAGGTGTGTTGGTGTTCGTGATGATGCATTATTTGTCGAAGGAAATTGGTGGCCAGCCCCGTACGCATCATGAAATGTTTTTCAGGGATCGGGGAGGCAACTTGGCGGTTTCGGGATGGGGCATCATCGCCTCGCTCGTGTTGACCGTAAGCGGAGTTATTGAGTCGCTTATGTCCCGTAAATCCAAGGGAATAAATGCTCTCACTGGAAGCCTCTTCACTTCCTCGGGGCTTCGCCGTTCGATGGGAGGTATGGTTCTCGCAGCGCTCTCTGGATTATTCCTACTAGTCGGATGGCTGGTGGGAGCTCCCCAAATCCTGTTGCAGGGCGCTCAGGTGGCAACGGTGGCTTCTAGCACTTTGGCTCTTCTAGGGCTAGTGGCGACAGTACGAGCGATACGCGGGGGAATCAAACTTCTCCAGCGTCTAGACAAAGTAGCAGGTTCAGGTGTGCAACTTATGGAGCAGCAGGGAATGCTGGATCCTGGACTTTTGCAACAAGTGGCAGAGCATTTTGGGGACCAGAGTAATCTACAGGGGCATATGACCTCTACGAATGTGGCGATGGAGGACCTCATGCGGCTGCTGGAAGCTGTGAAGCAGTCTACCGAGAAAGAGCACAAAGCAGCTAGTGACGCTATCCGTTCAGTTAGTACCTGCAACAACTGCTTGTCCAATCTTATCGATGGGGAAACACTCAACGCGGTTGCTGAGCAGCTACAGCAACTAGAAAGGGAGCAGGGTGGGGAGCAGCCGCTTAAACCATGGCAGCATCAGGGGCACACCGTCACCGTCGAACAACAGATAGCTGATAGTACTGCTGCCATCATACAAGGCACCTTAAAGTCTATTGCAAGTGACGTCAATGAGGACCCCAGCCTGCTGCAAGAGGCAGCAGCAATGCAGCAGCAGCTGGCTGCCATTATCGATCAAGTCGGAGCACCGCCTGCGGAACTTGCAGCTTTCCTGCAAAAGTTAACTATGGACCCACAGGCTGAGCAGCGGGGCGAAGGGGTTGACGCTGCTGACGTTGTGGCTGCCGAAGCACAAGTGGCAAATGTAGAATCAAATCAGGCAGATGGCATCGGGCAAGCACCAGTGGCAGAAGGACAGTCGATATCAGCAACATCAGAAGATGATTCAACAGTCGAAGTCTCGCCACAAGCAACGTGGGACGAGGATTCAAGAGCTGATGGTCTGCTGCCATTAGTGCAGGAAGATTCAGGAATTGCAGATATGACACAATCAGCCATGCTAGAGGATTCTGAGGAGGTGACTGTCGGCAGCAGCTAATGGGATGCCGCAAGCCTGATAAGAGGATTTGGTAGCAGAGCATATTACACAGAGAGTGTCGAAAGAGGATTTAACATCAGAAACACGAAGTTCTACTAGTGACTGTGCGCAGCCATTTGAAAGCAACCAAATATTTGTCTTCCTGCAAGCAGAACTGCGGCGCTTAGGTGCTCGAGTCGCAGTAGCAGGGGCACGTTGGAGGGAAGATACAGATGATTGCGTCTTGAAAGTGGTAGGGCTGAACTATGGGGAACCATATCCGCTGGCTGTTTGATCGTACGTAAGAACCCGCGCACATAGTGCTGCTAGCCGTGAGCTAAAGCATAGAGTGGTGCAGTAGCAGGTTGACTAATAGGAGCGTCACTAGGGATGGCTTGGGTTTTGGGAGATTTTCCAGGAACGTCATGTAGACGTGTCTGTATTTGCAGTGCGCGGCGTTTTGTCCGCGTTGCTGCCTGCTGCAGCAGCAAGGTCCAGACTGCTTGCTGCAGGCAATATAATCTATTTAGGGTTTCTAAGTCGCGAAAAACGAGTTCCTTCCGAATTCTCCAGGCATCCGTGGGTTGCAATGTATAACATTTGAAGAGAGGTCGTACAGCCCCACTTAGAGCTGTAAAGTCACAACTATGCGCCCACATTGGGAAGGCGTTCCTGCGTTTTTTGCCTTGTTCTTAGGCGTAAAGTATTCTGAATCAGTGTGGCCGCAGCATGTTGCCATTCGACGTAGATCTCACACAACCGAGTATTGTTCCTGGAACTCCTGTAGAAGGCCAATAGCATAGAATAGAGGATAGACAGGAGACGTGTGGCGCGTCTTGGGGCTTAATAGTGTTTTGTTGCGCATTCCTATCCAGCGGACGGTGGGCGCTCATTTGCAATATAAGTCCCCTCTGTGGCCAAGGCGGTGATAAATATGTTTCTGTGCTTACCTGCATTACGTGTAGTAAGTGTTCAACGTGTTCGAGCGACAATCCTGAAAAGAGGCTCGCCCGCAGGCCCCCCAATGAGCGGTGTCCATTCTGCAGCGCGCATGCAAGAGCGGCTTTTAGCGTATGGGGCTTTTCGTAGCCAATCATGTAGGGTCACATGGATAAGGGTCTTAGCAGCGCCGCGAAGGGGGAGGGGGGACCTTAGCTAAATTTGAGGAAATACACATAGGGGTCCAGCGGGCCGTGCGCTTTACAAGGCAGATCATGTCATGCTTTTCAGCGATCTCGAGGAATTGTTTTGTGAGCTGGTTGTCCTTTGCCCGTGCTTCTTCTATGGCGAGGTGATCCTGCTTCGTGTATTCTGGCGTGTACGCTCCTGAACCGTCCAGTGGAGCCTCGGATGCGTCTTGCTTTCTCCTATCTTGTATCTCCTGTTGCACTGCCGTTTCGTTCGCCGCAATCGCAAACCTGACAGTCACCCGCGAGCGAAAAGTAGGCTTAACCGGAGCCACAAAGAAGCCCTCGCTGTGATCGCATTGTCCGTACACTGCATCGCTCTTCTTGGTGCACAGCCGATCCCAGTACCCGAGGTCGCCTACACTGGCGAGGTGCTTCAGTGTGCGCCCCGTTACGAATATGTTGACGGCCGGAGGAGTATTAAGGCAGCTGGACGCATCCAGTATTTTCTTGTAGTTCAGCACTGAGGGGCATCGCGTCGCCGTGCGGCCTCGAACAACCAGCAGCGTCACAAGAGTGAGTCAGAGAGCAACAAACACGCTTTATCGGATTGAAAGATTGAGGCGCCTACAAAGAAGACAAAAGGGGGTAGCGAGTTCCCCTCCTTCGGCCTGCTGCACTCGTTCTAGGCTGAAAGTACTGCATCGCATCGACCAGGGAGGAGCCAGCTAGCTGGACAGACAGCGGGTTTTACTGCACATAGGTGGCTACTCAGCATACAAGGACTGTCCTACGCGGCAGTAAGGCTTCTAAAAGACGGCCTTTATGTGCCTATTGGTTCGGGCTTTACTGAAAAACTTTGGCTCAGGGGTGGGAGGAAGACGAGTCTAGAGAAAATGAAGGCATACAGACACAGCAATCTGCTTGTCCTACAAGCGTGCACGCTTACCAACAATCGCCCGATTCAGCACTACTACTGTAACTCCAGCTACGCCAATGTTCTTTTGCGCTCCGGCTGTACATACGTCGCAGGAAGGCACCACCCTGAAGTCACGAGATAGTTTACTGCTGCCACTGCCTTTTCGTTGTTCTATAGGCTTCCCGCTTTCCTTGCTTTTGAGGAGCTTTGCCTCAAGTACTGTACACGCTGATGCCGCCTCCAAACACCACTAATGGCCCGAGCAACAAGGGCAGGGGTGGAAGCACTTGCACGCCGTCTGACCATATGCAAGATCGATGTTCCCCCACTCGACGGGTTTGGTGCCAAGGTTCGACGCCATGTCGGCAATTACCAAACATTCAGGGCGGTGGAGCTTTAGAGGTGGCGGAGAAGGAAACTCCATCCCTTCAATCGTCTCATTATCGCAGTAGTGAATGTACGCAGGCTACAGCGCACCCACAAAAGGGGAGGGACAAGCAGCATGCGCATGTTCTGAGCCTTGGCTTTGCTTTTTTGGTGCAGCTGGTGAGGCGTTTTTATGCAATGGGTAGGCAAGCCTCAAGCGACACCCTCAAAGCCGGCGAGGTGTACAGAGTTGAGTCTTGCTCACCTTGTTGCTGAGATCCCAAGAGTCTATGGGGTCTATCTCTAGGAACCCCATGTCTGCAGCGTTTGTGACGGCCCTTGTTTTGCCAAACATTGAGCCTTCCACCATTGCGTACTTGCTCCAGTACCTACAAACCAATTTGGAAATCATAGGCGGTTACACTGCAGCTGTAGTCGTCTCTAGGAGGTAGAGAGCATGCAAAACTCGTGGATACGGGACGGGAGAGTCGAAACGCAAGGCACGCAGCCGGTTCTCTGTGGTGTTAGAGCAGGTTAGGGCCTTGTCTGAGTGGAGTTAGAGAGGCTGAGGCGCTAGCGCTTTGCTTACCCAGTAACCGCGTAGTCTGCCACTGGGTGCTCAGCGTTTATAAAGTTGAGGGCTTGTGCAGCGAATTGGCCAGTGGCGCCTCCGCTCATGAAGAGAAGACTGTGTGTCTGAGGAACTTCAAGGAATTTCAGTGCCGTTTCCGTCGCCTCTGTCAGAACCTTCTTGAAGTGGGACCCACGGTGACTCTGCGCAACCCCACACGGCCAGACAATACGGTATGTCCGAGGAGATGCCATGTGGTGGGAAACGGCAAATATTTTGCCGAAACGCTACTAGCATCTGCAGAACAAGCACCGGGAAGCGCACTCTGCACGCTGTGAAAGCACACAGGCTTTCACCGAATATATTTTTGTGTGCATTCGATGTTAGCCTGTGTATGTGTATGTAGTAGGAGCTACAGCAGTGGAGGAAAATCAACAGGTGCAGCAGACCATCTCGAGAACGCTAATCCCCCAGCCATTGTAATCAGCGATTTCTTTCTGCACATCCTCCAGGACTTCGATCGGCAGCTGGCAGGGCCCTGCGGGAGCAGAAGGAGCAGTAATGACGCTGATTAGACGTAGGGGAAGCAACAGATTTGTGGGCTACGAGAAACTTTAGATGGCGTTGCAAAGTGCCTCGGGTGCAGGCAGGCACACCGCCACAGACTTTCCCGTGTGAAGCGATTACGGAGGAACCATGACCTTATGCATACCTGCAGAGAAGTTGATGAGTCTTTTGCCTCCTGGCATTGCGAGGGAACGAGAGGAGATGGACGTGTGTCTTGGGGGGTCACTCTTCGTGGGGTTTACCGGGTGTACGCATGCACGGGAACCACCGGGATTGGAAGGCTGGCAGTGTAAACCTCACAACCATAGGTCGAGAATAACGGTATGTGGAAGCAGGGGTTCACGTGAAAGACGAAGGAGTTCACGTATAAGAACAGATAGAGGGGTCAAGCACACACAGTCCCTCCTGCGCGCACCCCTGCAGCGCCAGCGCTGCTAGTTTGCGTGCACCAACCTAAAAGAAGTAATACCCAAGAAATCTACTAGATAATGTTTCCTGCATACACACTAAAGGCAGCTGAAGGCAACAAAAACAGCCACTTGAGCAGCCCCCGGATCAGTCGCCGCTGCTGGGACCGATCAGCAGCAGCAGCAGTGGAGCCGGAGGCAGCAGCATTGCGAACATGGGTAGCATGAACAGCAGCGAACGTAGGAAGATTACCGGTGCTCGTCACAGCCCCCTGGCGGCAAAAGAAGGGCTAAAACCGAAGCAAAACTTTCTTGCAGTAAATACATGTACATATCTGCACATCCCCGCCAATTGTACCACTCAAAAGAGGCGACAATTGCGTCGCAGCATTAGCCACTACGAAGGCAGAGGCAGCTTTCCCCTGCATTGCTGCTGCCAGGCATTGTGGCTGCTTCTCCCGCGCCTGGAGTAATTCTTCTCTCACTATCTGAATGATGGCCACATCAGGTACAGCAGCCGCATTAAGTGCAGTGCGCATCGCAGCAGCAGCTCCGGCGAGTGCCAACCGAGGCTTTTTCTTTGCGGCGTGGCTCCCGATGAGAAACCTCTCAAGCTTAACGTCTTGCAGTGCAGGAGCAAAGCGCACTCAAGCCATAGGAGTAGCGACTTGTCTGGGGGCCCCAGGAGCCCCTTGCCCTATGGGGCCCCTGGCCCCCTGGGGCCCCCTAAGGGCCTCCCGGCGCTTCGCTGCTCGTACCCGGATCATCCGTGAAGAGCAGAGGCAGCGTCGGCAGCAGCAGCAACAGCAGCCAGCTCCTTATGCCGACCCCTCTTTGCAGCATTCGGATCCGCATCATCCATGCCAGTATCAGCATCAGCACCAACAGCAGCAGCCGACCCTAGGCACTCAACTGTTGTATGCCGTAGCTTCAGGAGCAGGGGTGTTCCTTGGATTTACTCTCCTCGCGCGCCTCTTTGGGTGGGGGCCCCGCACGAAGGCAGTCCACGTTGATGCGTATGGCAGGCCCGTGGATCCCGTTACGGGGGCCCCTCTGTAGCGGCGAGACGCCCCTCGCATTATGTGGCTTCACCGCTGTAAAGCGTCGTCACTCCCCTTTGCATGCGAAATCGTCAGAACTACGACGGCTAGTGCCAAGGTGAGAAGGGGGGCTGCAATTCTTCCCTTGTTTACAGGAACTGAAAGCGGAGGCCTGTCTTCATGGCAGCAATTTCTGGGTAGGGTTCCCTTGTAGAGAGGCCGCTTCAAGGAGAGTCGTCTACAACTTCCTCGACAAGGGCCTCAACCTGCGGGGCCCCCAGAGGGCTTGCGCAGAGCGTGAACTGTAAAAGCGGGGGTGGTCAGGAACTAGGCGTAAAGGAAAGCGCGCCTACAACGTTTGCAAAGGAGACGCATGGGCACTCCATTCGGCAACCATTAACTGGAGGAGCGCAATACAAGCTTTGGAGGTCTATCGCGCCTCCTGTTTGCTGCCTTTCCAAAAAATATAGGATACGTTGCGCCTGACAGGCCTCAAGGCCCTGCCTGTGTTTCGCTGTCTTAAGTTAGCTCACTTAATATTATGCTTTTTGGTTTTGCTAGGAAAGACCTCTTCATGTTACTCATAACTAAGAAGGATCGCCGAGCTTCGCAGCACGATCGTTGTATACGAGGGGAGCCTCACGGCCTTGAGGGGCCCTCCTTTTCGAGGCCCTTATATTTGTCATGTGAAATTAGTATATGGCGCAGGGCCCCCCCAAAGAAGAAGAACCACCATCCCGGGGGGGCCTCGCAAACTGCGTTATAAATTTGACTCCGGACTGCGAGTTACCGGTGCTGCTGCACACTAGTGCAGTTCAACTTCTAAACTTGCAGGGGAGCGCCTGCCTGCAAGAGCGCAACGCTGAATGCAGCGCCGCGATGGCAGACTCTGGTACGACGTAAGAGTTTCGCTACTGCAACCGCTCAGCTAGGTCCTCCGGCGCAAACCACAGGTGCTGCACCTGCTCCTGTGTATCAGCATCAGCATTTGGCTCTAGAGACACCGGCATGCAGGACAGCGGCCGTTTGTACAGAGGTGTGCACTTGTAGGCGCGCACTCCCAGGGCAGCAGCAGTGGCACCTACCTCGGCTGCAGCCGCATCCCCTTTGCCTATTCCCACTAACGCCGCACCGCTACCTGTCAGACCGCTCGCCTGTAGCACCAGCCGCTGTCGCGCCTGCTGCTGCCCCGCTGCGGGAGCTGTCATACTGCGCAAGGCTGTCGCCACAGCGGCCACTTGGGGCTGAAGCCTAGTGGCTGCACTCAACAAATCATTAGAGAGTGCACAACGCCTGAAAGCCTGTATTACGGCCTCCGGAGGCTCGGGTGTGGGAGCCGCGGCAACGGCATTTGTCGTCGGATGGCTGGAGGTGTGCTCCTCCGTTAGCCACTGAACGATAGTGCTGATATCTCTGTCCTCCTCTCGACTGTTGTTGTCGTTGTTGCCGTTGCTGCTGACCGCATTGTCATAGTACTCGAAGACGGACTTGGTAGACAACCCCTGACTTCCCTTCAAAACGAAAACTTGCAGGGGAGGCTGCCCTTGCAGGATCGGCCGCTGCAAGGGGTGATCTTGCTGCTGTGTGAAGGCTCGCTGTAGGAGCACTGGCATACGTTGGGAGCAGCAACGCACCTGTTCACCACGTCCGAGGCAGATGGCGGCGCCGTCGCTGTTCAGGAAGAACGGCACATCTGCACCAAGTTGCAGCGAGATAAGGGAGGCCATGCCCGGAGAGCTGAATCGAATTTCAGGTGATGGGACGAATGACGGTGAACCTGGAGGCTGTGCGCCTTCATGCACGCAGCTGCTTGACAACGCCTCCTTCTGCTGTGGTTCCTGCGAGAAGTGACCCTTTGTGAGGAGAACATCGGCGGCATGCAGCAAGGTCGCAGCGTTAGACGAGCCCCCCCCAAGTCCAGCCTCCATGGGAATTTCCTTCTTAAGGTGCACGACGAAGCGGGTCTGCTGGTGGGGGTGGTTCTGGTGTTGCAAACAGTGCTGTCTAAAGAAGCGCAGCGCCCTGAACACGAGGTTCTTTTCAGGGGGGCATCGAAGGTCCGCTGAGCAGAATAAGACGTCGCCACTGCTGCCGACCGAAACATACGGATACGTATCGGTGTTGTAGCTGCAGCTGTTGCGACTGTGGCCTCCGTCGTCTAGGCAGAAGTCTGGAGGCTTCAGGTGTACGCGCACCTCGTCACACAGGCTGAGCGCCTGGAAGGCAGAAACCAGCGCGTGGTATCCATCCGTTCCCCTCCTGGTAGTGCTTCTGTTAAGAGGCAAAACTTTTAAAAAGAAGTTCGCCTTGGAAGGACTCCAAAGGCGCAGGCCGACACGGAAGGGGCAGCCGAAGTCACCGCACAGGCAGGGCTGTTTTGCTGGTGGTGCTGCAGCTGATCCTGCCGCATTTGCGAATTTATATCCTCTGGACGGTGTCGAGACAGCGGTGGTGTCAGAAGCGACCAGAAGGCGCCCTGTGGGTGTGGATCTGTGAGGCCGCCTTCTTGCACCTGAACAGGAAGTGACGCTGAGCCCTTCGCAGAGAAATGCCGGCTGCCAATGCTGCTTGTGCAGCAGCTTTCCAGTGCGTTCTCGTGCACGCATGCAGGGCAGTGATGCTGCAGAAGGGAATACCTGCAAGGGCAACGGGTGCTGCAGCTGTCGCGTGAGAGATTCCCCCTGTACAAGCGACGACACCATGAGAGCAGTCAGCAACTGCTGAAGCAGCCAGTGGCTTCGGCGCATGCCAGGCCTCATTGAGGCGCCACCTTCGGGGGACCCCTTGCAAGGGGCCCCCCCTCAATAAATTTCTAGGTTTCTTCGTCCTCAGGGCATAGTACAATATCCGCGGGTTGGAGTGCGCGTCGAGGCAGCATAAAGCGAAGGCGCTGCTGCAGCAAATAGACCCGCAATCGTCTGGATTATCGTGCTGAAACAACAAAAAATACCGAGGGTCGTAAGGCTGGGGGCTCTACAGCTTCTCCACAGAGGCGCCTTCCAAAGCACGGTGCTCCTGGGCGTGCAAGCGCCACTTCCCGAAGGTGGCGTGTTCTAGATCCTCAGTCGCCAAGTGCTGCCAATTTAGACCCCCATGACATCTTGAGAACAAGGGTTTAGCGTGTCTGTGCCGAATAAAAGCCCCGATGCTCCTTCTGCCACTGCTGCTGCCACTGCGCTGCTGCTTTGCCAAGGCAGTCTCGTCGGTCATGGTACTGCTCTGCGCGGCTTTTCGCATCGGTTTCGGCTTCACAGCGCCGTGAATTTCCCGTTAAACGAGTTTTCAAGGGTTTCTAGGGGAGCCGCACTGGGACTTATAGAGTGTAAGCGCTACCTTCGGCCTGCGCAGACACGCGATGACACTGCGGCAGGTCATGCCGGACAGTTCTTCTGGTGTCATCACTCAGCAGCGGTAACACCAGCTCCGCGCTCTCCACTTTCCTCATTAGTGTGGTTCTCCTGTTGCTGGGGCAGCGGAGGCAGTGAACACGGCAGTGCTAGGTGTCGCGCTTGGCGGGTGGTTCCGCTTTGAGATTAAGTGGCGCTGCTTGCAATACGGGCTGCCTGCTCACCCTCTTGCCGATCTCCTGCTCCTTGGAGAGCCTCAGGTACCAAACGATGACTTTAGGGGGCGGTATATCTGCCCGACGTGTCTCTCAGATGGCGAGGAGCGCTTAGGCTTCAAGAAGCGATGTGTACAACGCGCGAGACGCCGCCAGTCTTCCAGTCTTCCTCTCCAGGCACATCGGCCTCCACTGCACCCCCTCCTCCTGCGCCTACCGAAGCGGCTGCTCCTCCGCATGCAAATGCTCATGATGAGAAACATCAGGGGGCACAATCCACAGCTTCGGCGCCCTCCGCAACAGCAGCTGAAGTGGCGTCACCGGTTGCAGCGAACACCCCTTTCCTCGCGACATCATCAGAACTGCCAGATGGATGCAGCAGCAAGAGCAGCAACAGCAGCACTATGAATGGCAGTCATGGCAATCATGGCACCGAGAGTGGCGGTCCTTCCGAGCCTCAGAAATCCTATTCGGATTTAAGCGCAACGAGAATGAAGGCAAGCAACAGCAGCAGCGGCAGGGATAGAGTCCGCCTTTCCGCAGAGAGCAGCAGCAGCAGTAATAGCAGTAAAAGCCACTTACAGCCTGGCCCTGCACCCTCATCATCCCCGCTTCCCAGCAGCAGTATTGACAGCAGCAGGAGCGTTCGTAGCGAGCATCCATGTAGCAACAAGTACACTGGCGCTCGGAGTGGCGGTGTCTGCGGAACTACCGACTTGGATGTGTGGATTGGGGGATTTTCACGAAATCCTCCAGCACTTCTGACAGAGGGTGACTTATGGTCTGTGTGCCAGAAGATTAAGGAACTGCTCGTTGGTAAGACTTCCTCACCACACTACCGCTGGTGAACTCGGCAAAAACACATCAGCCTGCAAAAAACACAGAGTACCTGAGCACGCGAGCCTACTGACGCACGGAAAACCCATTTCTCTGGTTATATCAATATAAATTTATGTATTTTGTAGGTGTGCATGCATCGCTGGTCTCAGTGTGTCCTACAGAATATGTTGCGGGGTAGTGGGGAGGGTCTTTCTAGCGCTCCTCCCTCATACATTGGTTAAAGCTTCCCAGTAGAGTGCCAGCGCCTGAGGGCGGCGGTGAGCGCCAAGAAAAATGGGGGGTTTCGAGGGCAGTCATCACGTGTCTGTCTTGGTACCGCTTTATCGGTGTATGTATATATGTGTGTATGTGTGTGTCTGTGTGTATGCATATATATGTGTGCGTATGTGTATGTCTGTCTATGCGTCTATGTGTATGTTTGTTTGTGTGTGTGTCTGTGTGTATGTCTTTGTGTATGTCTGTGTGTATGTCTGTGTGTATGTCTGTGTGTATGTCTGTGTGTATGTCTGTGTGTATGTCTGTGTGTGTTTGTGTGTGTGTCTGTGTTTGTGTATTTCTGTCTGCCTGTCTGTCTGTCTGCCTGCCTGTCTGTCTGTCTGTGTGTCTGTCTGTCTGTATGTCTTGTACAGCTCCCTGCTGTGCGAGCTGCGTGTGCATCTATGGCCGCAGAAGAAAGCAACGTGCAGCCTGTTCCTGCACCTGTTGTGGTGTGCGGCGACATCCATGGGCAGTTGGAGGATTTGTTGTTGCTCTTGCAGTTGGGTGGTTCCGTCAGTAGCACGCGGTATATCTTTTTAGGAGACTACGTGGATAGGGGCAGGAATTCCGTGGAAACCTTTCAGCTGTTAATGCTCTTAAAACTGCGGTATCCGGGGCAAGTTACGCTATTGAGAGGCAATCATGAGACTCGCCAAGTGACCAGTGTATACGGCTTCTATGATGAGTGCCTGAGGAAGTATGGGAATGCAAATGTGTGGCGGTTTTGTTGCGAAGTCTTTGATTATTTGGCGCTCTCGGCCACCATAGATGGCGCTATACACTGCGTTCACGGAGGGCTGTCGCCCGACTTGCATCTCCTTGATCAGCTTCGTCTGATTCATCGCGTAAGGGAGATTCCAACAGAAGGGGCTTTCGGAGATTTGGTGTGGAGTGACCCCGCAGAGGTGTCCGATTGGCAAACCAATCCTCGAGGCGCCGGGTGGCTGTACGGGCACGACGCCGTGCAACGGTTCCGACATCTCAATGGCATTGAGCTTATAGCCAGAGCTCATCAGCTAGCTATGGATGGCTTCAAGTATAGTTTTGACGACTGCTCAGTCCTCACGGTGTGGAGCGCCCCCAATTACTGCTACAGATGCGGAAACGTGGCTGCTGTCCTAAGGCTCGATGACCAGCTGCAGAGACAGCTGCTCGTCTTCAGACACTCGACAAGCAGCCACACGCAGGAGCCTGGAAAGCATCAGGTGCCCTATTTCCTCTAATAGAGACAAACACTCAATAGCACGAGCACGCACACTCGCGCAAAAGCCTAGAAAAAGCAAAAGAACGGGCACCTTCAAGGGCGGCGTGCTACGAATTCGATCTCTTTCTCTAGGCACTGTTTTGTAGATGTTGTTGTGGACCGGCCAGCGCCAGCAAACGGACGCGCCTCCCCTCTTTCCCTCCCTCCTTTTTCCCCTGCCTGTGTGTGTCTCTTTCTCGCGGTCTCACAGTGGCAAGGATCAGCGGACAGGATTTCGCATCAGAATTCGTGGGTTAATTCCGGAGGCTCCCGCACGGGGCCCCTTCAAAGGGCGTGCCTCTAAGTTGTGCATAAACGGATTCTGCGCATGTGCTCGAACTAGGGAGCTCTCCTGCTTGTTTATGTTTGCTTGAAACTCCCTGGTGACGGCTTAATAGTCATACACTTAGAAGAAAACCCCACGGGGGCAGCCGTGCAGCGCCGGTTTAGAACACCTGCTGCGTCGCACTGCAACACAGTCGAGCCTTAGAAACCTAGCAGCAGCAGCAGTCGCACGAGAAACTTCACGCGCTTCCTAAGCAATGACCTGAGCGGCAGCAGTCCTGGCGCTGGAGAGCACACAGGCTGCGGTAGCAGGCCAAGTCTCCTAAGTGTGCGCTGTTTCGGCACTGCCCAATTCATGCAACGGAAAAAACAAGGGCACAGCATTAGGACGGCGCACTTCCAGTTACCCCTAAGCCCATTTCTGTTTCTGCCATAAGCATACGGCAACGCTGCGCAGGGGCCTTCCGCGCTCCCGTCTTTACTCTCTGGCCCCCCCCATCCCAATCCATTAGCATCTCCACAAAGCTTTCGCAGATGCGTGTCTGCATCCGCGAACTATTGCGGCCACCTTTGCCTCTCGCGCCGCCGCAGCACTGCCTGTCTCTCCTTGGTGCGTAAAGAGCAGACAGGGAGGACGGCGAACGGGGGCGTGTTTGCTTGACAGAGTAACTCAGAGCTGGCAGTCGTGATAAGCATGCAAACCCTTAAAGAATTCGATACATTGCGAGTTGCGAGATAGCTTGCAAACGTGGCCCTTAAGGGCACACGCGGCAATGTATGAATCACCAAAACGGTGTGTGTGTGTGTGTGTGTGTGTGTGTGTGTGCTGTTGCAACCAGCGCCGCGCACAAGAACTCCCTGCTTCCTCGCCAAACCCCTGTGCGTCTATTCCTCGCGCTGTTTTTCGCGCTCTGTTTCGGGCTTGCCGAGGTTTTTGAGAGTCAACCGCAGCAGCGAGCGGTGCCTTAGTGGGGGAGCTGCCTCAGACGGCAGGTGCATCTCCTGCCCGTGCTGCTTCTCCCGGACGCCTACAAATAAATACCTGAACTGCCAAACAGCAAGCCTACAGCACTCCTGCTACCCCCGCGACGGGTGTCTACGCGATAGGACCCGCATGAGGGAGTTAAATTCTGACTTAAAGCGACTTCTTCTCGGCTGTCCTCCTCTTGCGGCTGCTGGGAGGGCAGCCAGTGCGGCACCCCCAGCGCTGCTGCTGCCACGGCCTTCAGCTCCCGTTGCTGCTCCTGCCGATGCAGTCCTTGCATCTACTTCTCGCGCACTGTGTTGTGCACGGGGCGACTGCCAGCTGCTATTGCTGCTGTTGCTGCTGTTGCTGCTTCCTTCCTGCTGCATGCCTCGCAGTGCAGTGCTCCTACTTTCGCCGTACGTAGCATTGACGGTCCGCCTTGCCAAAAAATTCCCCCGGGACGCTCTACGGCGGATGCGCTGCAGAAAAGCTCGGTTCGGTGGCATTGGTCCAGGTGCTCCACCTGCAGAGTCTCCTGCTGCCGCACTACCACTGGAAACTGCAGCAGAAGGTTCTGCAGGAGGAACGGCAGCAGCAGCAGCAGCAGCAGCTGTCTCGGTAGCACCGCTGGTGCCGCGCATGCTGGACACAAACACTCTCCAGAGCCGCTGCCGCCTGCCATCAACGCTTGCGGACGCGCTCCTACGCCTCCGCTGCTGCTGCTGCTGTTGTTGCTCCCTGTAAGAGAAGAAGCGGCGCGAAGTTCGGCTGCCTCGGCCCCTACTTGAAGACAAGCTGTGGGGATAGTCCACTTGGCATACGGCGTGGCAGAACCAACACTCCAGCAACAAGCAGCCCATAGCCGAAATGTTGCGCGTGCCGCAGCGGCCGCATATGACAATCATCACCTGCGAAAACGAGCAGCAAGCCCTAAGGACACCCCTCGCCGGCGAGACTCTTTCTTCTATTGAGGCTAAAATGCATGCATGCATGCATGCGCACGGCAAGAAAACCACACGCATTCACCAGCTGCAAACGAAGCAACAGGAATAGCGAAGGGCAGACCACACAGCGGAACAAGAAATCTCATACCGGTCCGCCTGTTGGCGTGCCCCCTGCTTCTGCTGCTGGTGCTGCCGAAGGCGAAGCTTCCTGCGGCAGTTGCTGGTGCGGTGGCTGCGCCGTATCGCCTTCATTTCGAAGATGATGCCCTCGAATTCCCGCAGCTTGCCAGTCCTGCGACCTCAAAGGCGGCGCTGAGTTGAGCGTCGAGCAGCTGCTGCATTGGACAAATACAGCGCGCGCGTCAAAATGCATTACGGAGCTGCATGCATGGCAGCGAAGCACGCGGTAGGCAAATTCCTCCAGGACCTGCACAAGCGACGACACAGAAAGAGAAAAGACAGAATTGGCAGGGGGGGTTTGCTGCTTTTGCTGCTTCCATTGCGTCGTTTCGGGGAACGCTGGTGCTGTGTCTTGAGCTCTTCCGAATGAAAAAGGAGGGCCTTGATGATAGCGCTACGTCTGCTGGGAATGCCAGCGCAGTTGCACTGACATTGCTGCTACTGCTGCAATCGCAATTGCCCGTAATGCTGCAAGTGCCGCTGCCACCGCCGCCACTGCTACGCTGTCTCTCTGTGCATATATATAGATACATATACATATACATATAGATATATATATAGATATAGATATATATATAGATATATAGCGAGGTTGTACGGCCACCACCGTGCTCACGACTCTAGAGAACGGGCTGTATAGAGCTTACGGGCAAGGAGCGTGGCTCTGGCAGATTCTCTAGTCCAGCAACCGAAGAAATGACGCCATTTGGATTCAAGAGAAAGAAGCATCGATCTCCTACGAAGGTTGATCCAGCGCAGTTGCTGCTGGGGTTGCTGGGGGGAGGGGGCACTGCAGCACTGCCTGCGGCTGCTCCTCCCTCTCCCCCTTCCCCCTCATCATAGTCGCCAACGGCAGTTTCAGGTGCTGTATCTGCTGCTGCTGCGGCGGCTGCCGAAGCAGCAGCACCAGCCGAAGCAGCAGCACCAGCAGCGGAGGGCAAGTCGGCAGGAACCGCTTCATCAAGAGCCAGCCGATACAGCCTATCACCCGACAGTTGTTGCTGCACTTGCTGCGAAGGTTCATCAACGAACAACACGGTGGCAGCAGCAGCGCTGCTGTGGCCGCCGCTGCTGCTGCCACTTTGCATTGAGACACCGACGCCCGAGAAACTCTATTTTCCCGCTTCGTCAGATTTTTGGCAGCAACAGCAGCAACAGCAACAGCCTCAGCGGCTGCTGCTGCTGCTGCTGTTGTTGTTTTTGTGTGGAGAATGCAGCACTGCTGCTACCTTCGCTTCAGTGACTGCTGCAAGGGTTCGCACGCGCCAAACGGTGGTGGTTCGTGTAAGCCGTTGAATTCCCCCAAGTCGTAGTAGGCTCCTGCGTGTTGTCTTCCTCTTTCACGCATCTGTGACAAAGCGCTGCTGCTGAGGTTCTGTTGCTGCCTGTGATGGCAGGAGGAAGCACTCAGACCGTGCAGGTTCTACGCGCGCTGCTGGCTGCCCATGTCGCACGGCGTTCGTCCTAGCGGGTGTTAAGGCTCCTTCATGGATGGATGTCTTGGGAGTGCCGCAGCCCGTACAAGCAACAGAAGCAGCGCGTGCGGCGGCTGGTGTTGCTGATGTGCTGTTGCAAATGAGCAGGGTTTAGCAGCGGCTGCATGAGGCCTGCAGCGGCGCGCAGAGGTATTCTTTCGCTTGTCTCTGCGACAGGAGCGCCGCAGCCACCGCGCTGCGTACAGATGCTACAGCTGAAGCTGTTGGAGCCGCCGATCCAGCGGGGAAAGCCTTCGCGTCAGGACGAGCAGCTGCCTTTACCTGCAGCACCCGCCGCGAACCTGCTCTGCAGGTGCTTCAGTGTCTCGGAGGGCGTCGCACGCGCCGCTTTACGGACAAAAGACAAAAACAATGGCTTAATAGACATTGCTGCCTCGAGTAATCCTACTGCTGCCGCTGCTGCTTCTGCGAGGACCGTCGCTAGTGCAACGGGCCTGCGCAGCGGCGGCAGCACATGCAGCGCCGCGGAATAATAGGAGGGCAGTTTGTCGACTATGGCCGCACAAAGCGAGTATAGCGGCAGAAAGAAGCTTTATGGGTGCCTCGTCAACTGCAGATGCCGCAGCTTGTTTTCACCGCGTGTTGAGCACGCTGCGGCTAGTTGCAGCATCAGCAGCGGAGGCACTCCCTCTCTAGTGGGGTTTGCCAAGAGCGGCCAAGAAGTCACGAAGGTGGCATTAGAGCACTTCTTGACTTCGTCTGAGGCGGCTGAAGCGGCGCTGCAACTCTTGGGGTCGTGCCTTCGCAGGGTCTGTCGGAAAGCCGTTTGCCGCTACACCGCAGCACGGGCTGCCGTGTGGGAAGAGAGGCTTCGAGCTGCTGAGTCAATTCCTCCCTCCCCCAGCAACGCGCGAGAGCAGCAGCAGCGACAGAGGAGCCAGCAGTGCGCCTGGCACGGGAGGCTTCCCCCGCAGCAGCCTTGAAACAGGGAGGTCACGTCTCCCTTCTTTTGCGCGGAGGAGTGGCTCCGTGTGTGGCTGCTTACGGAGGACTAGCACATCCAAGATGGGCAGTGACTGCTGCAAAAACGCCCTTAACGGGGTTAGACAGCCGCGAGACACTCACAAAAAGGATTTTCCGGACGCGAAGAAACCGTGGCCAGGCGACTTCTTGTGCGCGCTGCTGATGTGATACGGCTGGTGCTCCCGACTGCCACGGATAGCGTCTGCCTCTGCTGCCCCTTCTGCTGGTGTCACCTCCCCTCTTTCACGTGCTACACTTCGAGCTTTGCTGATGCCGGTGCTCCCGATGCTCCTCATGCATGTATTCACCTAAGAGTCCGCGGAAGCGCAAACGTCTGGGGTGTAGGCTTACTGTTGCACGTGTGTCTCTGTATGGGGGTTGTCCATGAGTAAATTTGTATATATACATATATATATGTATGTGTATATGTATGTATGTGTGTGTGTATACATGTACGTATACATAAGTACATGTGTATGTAAATATGCATGCGTATGTATGTGTATACGTGTGTATCTGTAACTGTACATGTATGTGTGTACTTATGTGTATGTTATCTGTATGTGTATGTCTGTATGCGTGTATATATATATATATGCGTATATGTGTATATGTATGTGTACAGGTATGTGTACATGTGCATGTGTGTGTATATACGTGTATGTGTATATATACATATATATCGGCAGATGTAAATGTATATATGCACATGCACATACACACATATTTATGTATATTTATGTATGTATGTACGTGTGTGTGTGACATTTCGCTGTGCAGCAACAGGGCTCCTGCTCCGGCGGACGCGCAACGTCAAAATGAGCTGGAGTTGTCTCTGATATGCAATGCAGGATCCATGGCGCACATGCATCCCTCTTTCTGTTCTCACGCCTCCCAAGCCGGCGCTGGTACTGGTTCCGGTTTATGTCCACAGGACGCCACTCGCTGCTCTAAAATGAGCTTTGATAGCGCTGTCGTGACCTGTGGCAGTACCATTATGCACACCTCCGGAGAAATAGGCACAATGGCATCCATTTGCACTGAGCAGCAGGAACGGAAGCTCTCGCCTTCATAGGCCTCGCCACTTCAGAGAGTGCCCATGAAGGCGGCGGCGATTATATATATATTATAAATGGGGTCTGTTTCAATATACTGCAGAATCACACACAGCTGGTGCAGCAGCAGCCGTGTGTTCTCGCGCGTACTCCCGTGCACACAGAAACAACACACCTCCTTGCTTCCATACTTTCCCCACATGTTTATACACCTACACCTACACATATCTCCACACATGTATGCTTACTTCGTTACACACACCTTGTGCAGGTATTGTGACAGAATTGTCTAGGGGCCACATGGGGTGTGGCGGTAACCACAGCTGCGTGAGCTGGTGCTGCCGTTGATGCTTTTGCTTTGTTGCTCGTGCCGTGTCCGACCTCCAGCATGCGCTGCCTCCCTAAAAAAGGCAGGCTCCAGCTGCAGAAGTGTGCTCTTCTAGGTTTCCTGAGGGAAACCGACCCAATCAGCGCGGCTGTCACAACGCTCTATGATGCAACAGCAGTGCCAAAGGCAGTGCCCAAATCGCCCCTTCTTTCGTAGTACCGTCAAATGTACTGCGTTTTATGGTGTATCGCGATTTATCAGGCCATAGGTCTCTCCCCATTCTGCTTCGCCATCGTGCCGTTTCTCCTATGTTTTTGCTCTAATCTGGGAGCTTCAGCCCGGCGAGCCGCGCGGCGAAAAGCTCGTGAACTCCTTGCAGTAGACGGTGGTAGCAAGAAGGCTTTGTTTCTGAGGAACACTGAATTCAAATACAGAAAACAAGCGTTTTGCTACACAGATCTCCTGGGAACCGCGGTATTTTGAGTGCGGACATGTCGTAAGATCATTGGAGGCAACTTTGTGGCTAGCTGCACCCAGTAAGCGCAGAGAGGACTGCCAAAAAAATCGTTTTTCCGAGGACCGTTAGCACACACATGCCCCTCGGCAGAATAGCAACAAGGGTTATTTGGCTGTGCCTCCCTATGAGGGGAACGTAGACTTTTTAGCTCGGTTTACCAAAAAAGAACATAGAGTGGCGATACTTCATTATATCCCCATTGAGGCGCATGGACTGAGACAGAGGACCCTTTCGCGTGCGGCCGGGGCTCGCAGGTCCATTCAGTGCCTCCATGTCTGCCTTATAGGGCTCTGTTGCTTTTACGATAGCCGACCGGTTCTATAGGTGACTTGTCACAGAGCCGGATCGAACCAGGGGTCTGGGCAGAGGTAGAGGCAGGAGCCCAAGGTTTTACAAGGGCCTAAAAAGGGGCTTTTAGGCAGCGAAGATCACCAGGTTAAGGGACATTAAAGGGTGTAGCAGGGCACATGGGGTTGCAGACAAGGGGAAGGAGGGCTGACGGTTTACGCAGACGCGCGTGCTCTCCATTCTGTGCGCTCGTGTTTGTGCACACAAATTCACACACACACGCATACATACGAATTGCGAAGGACGCCACACTGGGAGTTTCAGGAAAAGAAACGGTGGCCATCGAAATGGAACGCCAACGGCCAGGGAGGGCATGTGCTGTGGGAGACGCTCCGTGTGTTCGTACGTTTGTGTTTGAGTGTGCTTTTTTGTCATTTTGTGCGTAGCTGTTTTTGCATTCGTATGGATAGACCTAAAGGGCAATTCAGAGTCTGTGTGCTAGGAGGGAGGGTCCCTGCTGACAGTCGCAGGCCTCGGGTGGAATGAAATAGGGTCTGCGTTGAGGATACGACCTATTTAATATCGATAAATAAAATACCCTAATTTGCATGATGTCTCGGCTGAAGCAAGTTTAGAGCGTTTAGGAGAGACAGGCAAGACCACATGTACACCTTAGCTAATAGAAGACCCCTGCCGACTCCCTCTAGCTCCCCGTGCGCGCCGTGAGACAGAGCGAATGCCGATTAAGCGCGCAGCTCTGTGTGAAGCGTCACTTCAAAGCTCTCTGCCTATTTTTGTTTCATTTGTTTTGTTTTCAAGCCCCTTATTTCAACTCGATTTGTCCTCCCCCGGCTTGCGCTGCCGAAGGAAATGGTTCCCTGGTGTATGCTCTCGTTGACTGCGGCCTTTGCCGCCGCAACTAGTTCCAACGCCTCCGCACCAGCTCCCCCTGGAGTCAGCATTTCTCTTCCAGCAATGCCACCCCTCGACTTGTCTGCTGAAGGACTCGAATCCTTTCTGAAGGAATTGGGCAGCATCTTCGAAAACCCGCAATTGCCACCTCCAGCCGATTCGCTCAGCACTCTACTCGCTCCTCTTGCCGAGCTGCTCAAGGCGGTGGAGGGCATGATACTCCCCCCCGCAGAGGACGCCGAAGCCCGGAACATCACCTCTGCACTGCGCGACATCTTCCAAAAGCAGTCGATCCTGAAGGAGAAGCTCTCTGCACTCCAAACACTGGCCACCGACGGAGGCCTCGCATCTGCAGACCTCGAGTCTGTGAAAGACATCGCCAGACGCCAGTGGACCCTCTACGAAGCGCAGGACAACTTGGGTCTTCGCCTGCTGCAACAGCTGAGAGCTCTCCTTGAGGCCCTCTTCCCAAATCTAGGCGAAATCTTGCCCTCAGCAGAACAGCTCGGCGCCCAGCAAGAGGCGTTCCTCGAGGAAACACGCTCCGTATTCGCTAGCGTTCTCAACTAAAATCCAAGTTCGACGGCTCTAGGCAGGAGGGGTGTACAGCCACAGTGCCACAAGCAAACGCACAGGCGCTGCTCCTCTTGCTCAAAAGGCAAGGGGACGGCCTTTGAACACCTTTCCAAAAACACGTGATTCGCCACCTCCCCCTTCTTGCATGCAATCCATTTTCAAAACACCCAAATTTTAGTGCTGCTTCAGCCTATGCAACGTAAAACGCGTACGCGCATGTACACGCTGTAGGCCCAAACCATGAATCGGTGCGCCTCGGAGTGCGGGTGCACTCAGCGAGTGGCAAAGTGTACTCCCTAGAGAAGCTATGCTTCACAGTAGCCGCAAAAATCTCTACCCCGTGTGTACCTTTATTCGCCCTTCCCCGCATGCTCTTGAGGCTCGCCCTATAGGGCGCGCGCCCTACACAAGTTCTTGACCCTGAACGGATAGGGCGCAATTCAGCAGTCACCGGCCGATTTGAATAGCAAGTCGTTGAAACTGCGGATTCGCGAGGCAAAGAGTGGGTGTGCAAGCGCATGAGCTGGGTATGGCTGCAACACGAGGCGCACCCCTATACACCCGAACCACCGCCTTGCACACAGAACACGTGCAGCCTCGGCGCCATTGCTGTGTGTGCAATGCACCTGAAATAGCAGTCCAATGCCAGATCGAAGGCGACTTACCATGCAGTCAACCTCCGAGGCCCGCTGTGGCTCCTCTTCCTGGGACACTGTCGACAAGCGAGAGGAGCAGTAGCTGTTATGCGCTGCAGTTATTCACAGTACCCCCTTTCCCTATAAGGAGGAGTTATTCACAGGCTCTAACTGGGCAGCAGCTGCAGGAACGCACCTTGTAGGGCTGCTTCTTGCTGTCGCTAGATGCCAAGAAGCGAACCACTGCCCACGTACTGCTAAAAGACGTGCCTTTTCCCACGCTGTATGACCTGCACTTCTCTACAAGGTTCCCCCCAAGAAGTTCTGCGGCATACACAAACTCGATAACCCCTTGCCGTAGGTCTCAAATGCAGAACTCCGGACACGATTGCAGGCCTTTGTTCTTGAGGGCATTGCTGGGGCGGGCGCCTTTTCCCTCATGCGTAGGTTAAACGCCTCAGGTACAAAACGCTGTAGCTCTGTAGCTGCACGCTGGCTCATCCTCTCTCTTAAGGCGCGGCTCCTACGTGAGACGCCTCTAACTTGCCAAACTACACCGAGGATGCTCTTAAGGAGTTGGGAGGAGCTTAAAGCCCTCATGTTCCCAAGCGTGCATGGAGCCCTCCTTAAGAGTTCCCGTCATGCTACAAGAGCGCCCCGTCGCATGCACTCGAACGCTTAAAAAGATCTTATTCTTTTAAGCATTCAGAGGACGGCATCCTCGCCCCCGCAGTCGCAGCACCCTCGTTCTGTGGCATTGCTGCACAGGGCAACACTACCGACCAACAGCAAACGCAGTAAGCGAGGTCATAAAGCAGCAGCGAGACCAACAGCAGCAACGGCTTCCCAATTGTACCAAACTGCTCTCTGCATGCAAAAGAAAGGCTTAGAGAGCGCTCGGCCCCGCGCTCTGCCGAATATTAATTAGCAACTGGCCCTCTGACTTCTGACTGCATCGGAGCAGCACTTCGCTCATGTACAAGAGTTGTTGCTTCTGCTCCTCTTCATGAAATCTAGGTAGCGACTGTTTCAGCTCATGCCGCCCTTGTCACTGACAGCCGCCAACGCAGTATCGTCAGAAAGGGGAACTCATTACAGGACACACAGGAAGTTCGCTCCTCTTGCAGCCCCTGCCCTTTTGGTGATGCTGTGGCTGCTGTGCCCGCTTCTTAGAGCCCAATGTACAACCTAGTGTGGAGCAGAGAGAGATATTCTCTGGCAGCACTTCCCCACAGCTGCCGCTGCAGTTGGTGCTGCTGCAATCGATTGTGCTGCAGTCGGTGCCGCTCCAGGCCGCGTTTCTGCAGTCGGTGTTGTCACTCTGTATGACGTTAACACAACACAACGACCCTGCTGCTAAGGTGCTTTGCAGCACTGCGTTTGCTGATGGACCTAGTGCAACTGTCGCTGCGCCTCTGCTGGTGCTGATGCTAAAGCTCTGGCATCAAGGTTTCACATGGAACTAGTGGCAGCAACTCGCAAGGCAGGAAAAACTGTTGCAAGGATCAGAAAATTAGGATGGAAACCACAATGTGGCCTGTTTTGGTGCTGCTCCGGAACGACTTTACAGGGCGGCTCGCCGCGAGAGCAGCCGTCAATGTCTCACTGCAGTCGCAGCCGCAGTGCGTCTGCAGGCCCCGTAAGACACTCACCAGAGAAGTTATTCTACAAATAAATGAGGGTTTCCTGTGTTGTCACTGCTGTTGCTGCTGCCGACAGCTACCGACCGCGGTTCCTCGCAAGGCAGTGCCGTTGGTGCCGCCCCAGACCTTCGCAGCTTCTGTTGCTGCATGCGGCAAGCGAAGCTGCAAAAGCTGGAAAACTAGGCGCGCGAGTTGTTCTTCCTCATAGCTACGGTGTGCAGCTGCAGCCGGCACAGTGCCAAAGCCACCAAAGTGCTGTGAGCAGGTCTGTGGCAGTAATTACAGCAGCAGGTTCAGCAGCAACTACTGCAGCGAAACAGCAGTAAGACCCACGGCCATAACAGCAGTTAGACCACCAGCAATACTTGCAGTTATAACAGCAGTTACGACAACAACAACCGCAACGAGAGCAGCACCCGAAGCAGAGCGTCGCTCATGAGCCGCGACGGTTGGGGCAACAGCCTGAACGGCAGCGCCTACTGCAAGAATTAGAGCGAATGGATGCCATCAAGCCTATTGATTTCTCAGCTCTGCTTTTGGAGGCTCGCAAGGCGCGTAGGGAGCAACGGCAACAGCAACAGCAGGGGGTTGCTGCCGGCGATGCTCATCAGGCAAGTGCCAGGATCGACGCTGCCAGTGTTGATGCAGCGCATCTTGCACCACAGTGGATTCGCTGCAGCCAAGCGGCTGCCTTCAATTTGTTGCAGACGCAGAAGCCTCTGCAGCAGCCCTTGCTGCAGCAGCTGCTGCAGCAAGGTTCTGGACAAGTGCGGCAGCCGCAGCAGCAGGAGCTGTTGCTCCTTTTAGATCTCCGCAGTGCCTCTGACTATGAGGCGAGCCACATAGCTCAGGCAGTCCATGTGCAACAGCTGCAGAAGCTGCTGCCGTCGCAGCTGCCGCAGGTGGACATGCGAAAGCCCCAACAGCAGCCGCGTCTGCGCGTCGTGGCGTATGCTCAAGACGAAGAAGCGACAAATCGCTTCCTTTCAGGTGAAGAGGCTCGCTGCAGCAGCACAGGCTTACAGCGGTTCCTGTCTGCAGTGCAGCGGCATTGTCTGATCGAGCAGCGACGCCTCGCAGGAGGGTTCTCAGGCTTCGCTGCGGACTACCCTTTCATGTGTCTCAGCAGTGCAGCAGAAGCAGCAGCAGGCCTGAGCATGCATGCAGCAGCAGCGGCAGCACTGATGAGCTATCCTCAGCAGATCCTCAGGGTTCCTTCGGCAGGGCATGCAGCGACGGCAGAAGCAGCAACAGCAGCAGCAACAGCAGCAGCTGCTGCAGCGAGCAGTAGCGATAATGCAATCGTTCCGTTTCTTGGGCTCTTTGCCGGAAAGCCGCTGCATGCACGCAGCAGCGGCGTGCGAATGCGATTGCAGATTTCGCACATTGTTGACCTCTCGACGGCCGGCTTAGGCTCCAGCTTCACCAGCAGCAGCATTAGTGGCAGTAGAGCTTCTGTAGAAGAACCTTCAGTGTGGACACCCTTGGCTGCCGCAGGCTCTGCGGCTTCTCCGACTGCTGCAGTTGCGCTGTTGCGCTACGCCATTGAGCCGCGCGAGGCGGCGTGGCAGGTGCTGCAGAGGCTTGGTCTTATTGACCGTGACAACAACTTTAACAGCACATGCAGCAGCAGCAGTAATGCATGCAAGACAAGTGCAGGTTCCGTTCTGATAGTCGCTGACGAGGACGCCTGCTCCCGGAGTGCGGCTACTTTGATACTGTCTGCTGTTTTATGCAGCCACCGCAACAGCAGCAGCAGCAGCAACAGCAGCAGCGGCGGTGACTCAAGGGCGGCATTAGCGCACGTGCTGCGCAGCTGGAAGGAGGCGGTGCTTTTGCCGCAGCACATGCAGCAGCTCCTTCAATACAAGAGTGACAGACTTGTTCTTTGCCCTCGAAGGGACCCTAGACGCATGACGCGCCTTAGTGCTGCCGAGGACGAAGACGAAGAGCTGCTCCAGCAAGCTGCAGCCGAGACACTCTGGGCATACACTGCCCCTCGTGAGCCTCTTCTGTCCGCCGCTGCAGCAGAAGCGAGCATTAGTGCTGCTGCTGCTGCTGCTGCTGCCTTTGAGAGCGCTCTGGTGAACATGCGACGGCGCGAGGACGCCCTGGCTGCAGCGACGCGCGAACCGCAGCAGCAGCAACGGGAGGTTCTCGCTGAAGCAGCAAGTGCGTTGCTCCACGTTCTTACCACGGGGGATACGCAGGAAGCCGCAACAGCAAAAAGCGGATTTGCTGCCGTAGGGCTCCCCCCCGCAGGGGCAGAAACACAAAGCACTTGGTGCTGCTGCTGGTGGCTGCTTGCAGACCTTGTGGGCCTGCTCTGCCTGCAACAGCAACAAAAGCAGCAGCAGCAAGAGCAGCAAGAGCAGCAACAACGGGAGCAGCAACAGCAGCAGCAGCAAGCACTTTTGGACGGGCTGCTGCTGCTGCTGCGGCGCGCGCTGCAGCAGTACGATGTCGAAGCAGCAGCAACACGAGCAGCAGGAGAGTGCGGCAGTCCTGCCGGAACTGCTCTTCTTAATACCGCCATTCTCTGGCAGCAGCAGCAGCAGCAGCACGAGCGTCAGGGACGAAAGCTACAGAAGTTGTTGCTGCTTTTCTTGGAGATTGAGGGATGGGCTCTTCTCGAGGGCGCAGAGGCAGCGGCCCTCAGAAACAGCAGCAGCAGCACGAGCAGCAGCAGCACGAGCAGCAGCAGCGGAGGCGAGGCATTGTACGGCATTCCTACACAAGGAGTGCGTTGCGCTGCAGGAGCTCTTTACTGCTTTTTCGTCCAGCCCTTGGTGCAGCAGCAGCAGCAGCCACTGCACAAGCTGCCGCAGAAAAAGCTACGGCAGGCCGTTCGAGTGCTGCGGGAATCGCGGTGGGCAGATGCTGCTGCCGCTCTCGCAGCAGCCACTGCAGCGACAGCACCTACCCCAGTCGGGTTGCTTCCGCGAGGCAGCAGCGAGAGGAAGGACGACAGCGCGAGCAGCAGCGAGAAGGCTGTCTTGCCAGACACGCTGCAGGAAGTGCTGCGGCCGTTTGTGCTGCTGCTCGACGGCAGTTAGCAGCAGCAAAAGCAGCAGCAGCACGAAGCCTCCTCTTTTCTTTGCGGGGTGGCTCCTAGTCGCAAACCTCAGAGCATACGTACTACAAGGCATCGCTCGTCCTGGTGCTCCTCCTCTGCGAGAAAAAATTACACGAGTTCCCAGGTTTGAACCCTCCGCAGTCTAAAAGGTGGGGATCCAACACAAGGCTTTCGAGACGCTGCCCGTGCTGGTAGCCAAACGTTGTCTACACAAACCGCTTAAGGGAGGCCAGCCTTCTGGGCGCTCGCCAACGCGGCAACAACCCCACCCCACCCCTCCACCCCACACGCCACACAGGTGTTGCCCGCTACGCAGGCCTCGCCGCTGCCCTTCGAGGGGGCCGCTTAGGTTTAGCAGGTGAGGCAAGGAAGCGAAGAAGACCGCTCTCAAATATGCCGTACTGCCGTCTCCTGTCGCCGAACAAATCAAGCCTAAAAAGCCATGCAAACACACAATACACATGCGCACGTAGGCTGCGCTGCGCCTATTCGTCAAAAATATGCAGCCACGCCACACACCACCCACGCAGGAGTCCTGCCCAAGCTGCACTCGGCAATGGCAGCCGCAAATACAGAAGCAGCAGGAAATCTCGAGCACGACGAAAACTGCCAAATCAAAGGCCAATAGAAGCGTGTGTCCAGCACCGGCAGCAAACATGTGCAGCTCACCAGCGTTTCACAGCCTTGTGCTGAAGGAAGAGGACAGGCTCAATCCGGTTACCACCCTTTCTGCTCAAACTCATGGCAGGCAGCCAATCTGCACTCACTGGCAGCGATGCAATCGTATAAATAGGTGTCCTGTTACTCTCGTCGCTGCTAGCTGTGCTACTGCCTCTTCTGCTGTTGCGCCTACTGCCATTCTCATTGCTGCCTTGTTTGCTGCTCTGGCGGGAGCTCTGGCGTTCAAATTGAAAATCTTCAGCGTCGTCACGGTCTTGCGTGTCCGATTCACGCTGCACTTGTTGCTGCTGCTCTTGTTGTTGTTGCTCTTGCTGCTGCTCGTCTTGCTGCTGCTGCTCTTGTTGTTGCTGCTGCTCTTGTTGTTGCTGGTCACCCTTCTTCTCTGAGTCACTTTCGTCATCAGTCTCGAAGAAGAAGGCGCATGAAGCTGCCGCTGAAGCAGCGTTTGCGGCCTCCGCAGTTCGAGTGTCTGCTGTCGGGGCACCGGAGGAAGCGCTCGTAGCGGTGGTGGCACCAGCAGCAGCCGCTGCTGCTGGTGATGATCTATGCTTTTCCTTATCCTTCCCTCTTTTCTGCCGAGTCTCGCTGCTACTTCTGCTGTCGGTTCTTTTCTTGCCGTCCTCCTCGACTACGAATACATCTACAAAGCGCCACTGCCGTTGCTTCTGCCCGCCGCGTGAGGCCTTGCTGCCGCTGCCCGACTTTGCGCTTGCACTCGCGCTTGCAGCAGCAGCAGCTGCTGCTGCTGCTTCTCTTGCGGCTGCAGCCCGAGCAGCAGCAGCCGCAGCCTTTGCGCTGCGGCTCTGTTTAGTCTGCGCACGACGGGGTGACCCCGAATAACGTGGAGGCTTCCAGGAACTGCAGCAGTAGCAGCCACAGCATCCACGAACTGGGATCGGCCGGCAAGCCGTCACTGAGGCTACAGTGGCGTCTTGAGCGAAAGGAACGGAGGGGGAGGTCTGCGACTGCTGTTGCTGCCTGGCCTTACTCACCTCCCTTCGTCCTCGTGAGAGTGCCCCTCGTCGAACCAGTCATACTGCTCCTGCTCCTGCCGTTGCTGCTGCATGCGCAGAAAGCTTCTCCAGTCTTCCCCCCCGTAGTCGAAGGTATCGTGTCTTCTGTTGAAAGCAGACTGCGGAAACTTTCCTAGGCCGCTGGGGTCGCTGCCGGTGCGAGCTCTGTAGAGGGCGTCGTAGGCTGCACGCTGCGTGTTTAGAATTCTATAAGCCTCAGAGACAGCTTGAAATCTGGAAGCGTCTCCCCCACCTGCAGCAAAAAGATGAGTCGCAACCAACGGGACAGGCGGCAGCATCTCAGGGGCCCCAAGCAAACCTACGAAGCCACCAGAAAGGCGGTGAGCAGAGCTGCAACATCAGCATCAGCAAAAACTGCAACAGCAAAAGCAGCAATAACAAAAACTGCAACAACAAAAGCAGTTACAGGAGCTCTTAGAGTGGACGTACAATCAGGATGAGAGGCCTTTGCTGCATCAACAAACTTCCTCTTGATTTCTGCATCTGCTGCCGTGGGGTGTACACCCAATACACGATACAAATCAATAAAGCGACGGCGCAGAGAATCGAGGCCCATGGTTGCTGCTGCAGTTGACTATTGAGTGTATTTACTTCGGTTGGAACTGCATCCGTCATCCCTCGGGATTTCGCTGCTCTTGTTGTTGCTGTAGCTGTAGCTGTGAGGAAGCTGGTGCTGCCGCTGCGCACCGTGCGCAGCGGCAGTCAAAGACTGAGTGGCGTAAAGCTGGCAATGCATTGCAGTTGCTGATTACTGTTGCTGCATTGCCTGTGGCTCCTGGATCCTTTTTTTCCTGCTCCTTAGTCCGTCAGCTGCGTGTCGAGCTCCTCTAAGGAGTTGAAGGGAGCTCTCGTTCCTCTCCCTGCAGCTGCCTCCTCGGCTGCCTGTGGTGCCGTTTTTATCGCCTATCCGCAGGAAGGAAGCTTCCACAGCGCGCTTGCTGCTCGCGTTGCCGCCGTATTCCCTGCCACTGCTGGCCAGACATCACCCGTTTGCTGCTCACGCATGCATGCTCGTATGCCTCTCGCGTTAGCTGCAACCTACTAGCACCCCTCCCTCTCGCCCTCGGCGGTGAATGCTGCTATGCACCTCGGAGCTTGTACGCCCCTGTACCGCCTTCGAGATAGAGCAATTCGCGTGGTGCTTGAGAACCATCGGCTGCTTCGAACCTCTGGATCGATACGGATGCGGTGTTGTCGCGCCTCCATGCCACGCGTGTTGCGCTCAAGGCGTAGAGAAAGAGAGCGAAAGAACGAACGGAAAGAGCGAGAAAATCAAGAGAAAGAGAGAAATAAAGAGAGAGAGTAGGTACCTGTGGGGTCGGGTCGGCAGCAGCCCCAGCGGCCGGCTGTCATAGCGCGTGCGTTCCTGCCCCCCTGTTATTTTTTTAAGCGGCTCCTGCTGCAAAAAGACGCTGCGTTTTTTGCAGCAGTAATTCTACAACGCTTCCGTAAATTCGCGGTGTGTTAGGAGGAGGCGTAGGGCAGTGCAGCCTTGGCACCAAGGTTTGGAGACTGCTCTCTCTTTACCACGGAGATTAAGGCTACGATCGCAGCACCGCGAGCACTGCCTGCACACACACACGCACACGCACACACACACACGGCAGGCCGCATTTTCTCGCGCTTTTCTAGCTTTAAAAGAGGGGTCTACAGCCTCTGTGTGTATCTTGAGGCGGATTGTTGCCAACGCTCCGAGGCGACTCGCAAGCTTCAGCAGGAGGCGTCTTGCTACCCTTCCTGCAGCAGCAGCACGCGGCAAAAGACCCTGCAGCTCTCTCGCTGCGTATCGCGCGCCACGCAGCAGCAGAGAGGAGGCACCCTGCAGCAGCAGCCACAGCCAACAGAGCACCGCTGATGCTGCTGGGGTTGCACGAGCTGCCTTGGCAGCGTTTGCAGTCGAGGCTGCCGAGGCAGCCATCCCCAGCGGCCGTATAGCCCCCATGCGACAGGAGTAGAGATCTGTCTTGTACAGCGGCATGCAGGAACGCAACTCGCGTCTTCGAGCGCCTCTGCTCCTGCAGCTGGTCTGTCTGCTCCAACTCTGCGTAGTCAGCAACGCTGACGGACTCCACATAGCGCCATACGCACAGAGGCTGTGCACGAGCAGGAACCGTCTTTCTAGCGAGCTGGCTTTGCTTGTGAGCCCCAGGCCGCCAATCTGTAGCGGAAGCCTCAGGAGGAGCCCCAGCAGCAGCAACAGGAGCAGCAGATGCGTGCTGCCAAGACAGCTGGGGGATCAGGGTTCAGTTACGTCTGCTGTAGCTCCTACTGCTACTGCTGCTTCTGCTGCTGCAAGCAGTAGCAGAAGTAGCAGTAGTAGCAGTAGTAGCAGTAGTGGCAGAAGTAGCAGTAGTAGCAGTAGTAGCAGAAGTAGCAGTAGTAGCAGTAGTAGCAGAAGTAGCAGTAGTAGCAGTAGTAGTAGCTACAGCAGACGCGAACTCTCCTTCTTGAGTACAGCGGTAGGCAGCGGCAGCAGCACTGCTTGGTGCGATGGAAGGGGGCATCGTGGGGGGTTAAACGGCAGCAGTAGGACTGGCGGCAGGGGCAGCAACAGTAGTAGTAGCAGCAAGCAGGAGCTTGCAGCCCTGCGATACTCGACACCCCGGTAGGTGATGGATGTCTGCGCTGCAAGCAAGCCCCCAACTCTAATAAGGCCTGCTTGTCATCGTGCGCGAGTAGCATCTTGCTTCTCACCGTATGTTTGCTGCATCGATTTCTGCAGGAGACTCTCAAGAGGATTGGAGAGACGCCACGCAGCAACGCTGCCAGCGGCGACATCGGCTGCGGCTGCTGCTGCTGCTGAAGTGACTCGACGCCTCGTGACAGCGCTTCGCGGCAAATCTGCAGCAGCTGCTGCGGCAGCAGGGGCTGCGGCTGCTGTTGCAGCTGCTACTGCAGCTGCTGCAGCATACGTGCTGCAATCCTTCAAGCGCCAGACGCGTGCTGCGTATCGAGAGGTAAGCAGCCGCCGCTCCCCCCCTGGCATCGCGCTGTCTGTCTGTCTGTCTGTCTTCGAGGCCCCTCTTGAGGCTCGAGGGCGTTTCTTCCGATCCTTCTTGTATTGCGGAAACACTGCCAACGAACGTGCTGCTTAGGTCTTTCTCAATCGGCTGCTGCTGTCTCTCGACCTAAAGAGTACTGCAGACCCTGCTGCTGCAGAAGCAGCAGCAGCAAAAGCAGCAAAAGCAGCAGCAGGGCGGCAGCAGCGGCATTCTTCGGCAGGTGCATCCTTGGCTCCTTTGGCCTCAATGCTTATCCAGCTGCAGCATCAGAAAAAGGAGTTGGGCAAGGCATCGGAGGACGCTACTGCTGCCGCCGCTGCGGCAGCTTCTCTGTGTGTGGCCAGAGCACCACCCCCCTCTGCAGCAGCAGCAGTAGCAGCAGCAGAAATTACAGAGGAAGGAGCCATAGATATGCGTCCTCTGTTGCCGGGCGCAGCAGGGGCAGCACCGAAGGGCTTCATTGGGGTGTACCGACAGCTCGCGCGGTCTCCCTACGTTGCCTTATCGCCTTCCCTCTGGCTGTTGCGGTGTCTCGCCCCCCATCTGCAGTTACCCCGCAGCAACAGCAGCAACAGCAGCAGCAGCAGCAGCGTAGCTCTACTGGCAGCAACTCTCCGGAAAGTTGTCTTGGGGAGGGCGGCTGGGAAGTGGTCTTTAGGCGTTGTGGCGGATCTGCAACAACTCATCGTCTACGGCTTCCGCTCAAACCCCAGAGAGGTACGAACTATAGCTGTACGTACACCGTGAACTCTTGTCTACCTTCCAGCAGGTGCAGCAGCAGGAAGTCTTGAGGGCATCCAGCTTCGTGTTTCTGAGCCGAACTGGCGCGCTTCGAGGGACGCCTAGTCCTTCAGCGGTTGCGCAGCCCCCATTTGACGATTCAAGGATTTCAGGCATAGTAGGATCTCGCGTTTGCTCGAAAATATTTTTGCAGATTGCGGGAGCTCTAAGGGCGGTGATGGAGGAGACCAAAGATCTCGGAGTTGCCTTGGATTTCATTTGCTTGGGAGATATTCTTCGGCTCCAAGGGCCTCTGCAACACGTACTGCCGAACCCTAAACGCTAAGCACAACCGGCGTCCCTCTGCCTTGGTGTCAGCGTGCAGCAAGTAGAAGCGAAAGATTTTTTCTCGCTTTCGGCTTGTGCGCGTGCTGCAGTTGCTGCGACCCCTTTGGGTGTCTCTCTGCGCGGGCGGAGCCGAGGAACTGGACAAGACTATCAAGGAGAGGAAGCGTGAGTTCTCATTTGTTCCCCTTTCCCCAATGCCTACAAGCTTTGGAGGTGATGCTGATTTTTTAGAGTCTTTTAAACTGCGTGCCTTGGTGGGTGCACATACGACTTTTGGCCTGCGTCGGTGCTGTTGCCGCAGAACGGATGTACAGAAAGCATGTGCATCAGCTGGTGCAAGCGGCCCTCGAGTGCTGCCCACTCTTGGAGAGGCAGCAGCAGCAAGAGCAGCCGGAATATGTTGGGCTTGACGGCAGATTTAGCAGCTTCAGCAGCGGCGAGACGGAACAGGCAGACACCACCGAAGCGGAGGCCTTCCTCGAGCCGCGCGAGCTGCATCAGCTGCAGTGGCTGCGACAGCAGCAAACCCTTTTGCCGGGGGCTGTCGCTGCAGCAGAAGCAGCATCAGGAGCCGTCCCCTCCCCCTCCGCAGCAGCAGCAGCAGCAGCGGCAGCAGCGGATGGCTTGCCCGTAGGTTGGGAATTGTTGGGACTGACTGCGGCAGAAGCTGCAGCTACTGTCCTGCAACAGTTGCAGCAGCAGCAGCAACTCCTTCTGAGCGTGGGGGGCGAACGGAGACTGCTCGCAGACGCAGTCAAAGAAAAGAATGACAGACCTCGCATAGTGAGGCACTCTTGCTTGCGTACAACGAACACAGCTGCTGTTCCTTCGTGTGGCCTGCATGCCGCCCTTGTTGCTGTCTGCTGCGCATACAGGGAAGCACGGGGGATACGGCAGAGCTAAACGTGTTAAGAGCCTGTTTTTATACCCGTTTTTTTCAGTCTCTTTATGGACCTTTGTTTTGCCTACGGCTTCGCTGCCTGGTAAAAGGAGGCGTTTGGTGCATCCGTGGGGGTAGGGTTGATGCGACTGCGCGGACTGCTTCTGCTTCGGCTGCTGCTGCTTGCTACAGGAGTTGCTGCGAATTGCCACAGAGCTGCGAGGCCTTGGGGGCGGCGATTTTTCTGATGCATTTGGACCCTCCGAGCCGTTTGCGCTACCAAAGGAGACAGCCGTCTCAAAGATTGCAGACGCCTTCTCGGACACGTAAAGCAGACAGACGCCTTGAAAGCCTAATAAACCTCAGCAGCGTCTCGCGCGTTGCGCAACAGTGCGGTGGTCTCAGTTTTCCTTTTCTGCTGGTGTTTTCTGCTCATACCGCAGGATACGCGGCGTCATGAATGATCTTAAGATGAAGAATCTGCCGGCTGACGCGGTGCCCCCAATGCCAGAGCCCGACTCACAAAAGGCAGCCGAGTTTGAAGGTTTGCAGACGAAAATTGATGGGTTGCCGCCTTTCTCTGTCGTGCTTTGCTGCTGCTCTTGCTGCTCTCTTCTGCCGGCACTGCGAAACTTGCTGCACTCGCTTATGCTGCCCTGATTGCCTTGGCTGTCACCACTGACTTGGTATCCTAGTTGCCATTCAGCGTTCCGCTGCGAAAATCGCTACAAAAGAGACGCTGCTGTTTTACCTCGGCGAAGTCTGCCGAGGCGCGGTTGAGCGTTGCCTGCAGTGCTTCTTTGCCAGCATCGAATGCTGCTGAGCGTTGCTGCTGCTGCAGAATTTAAAGAGAACACAAAACGCGAGTTAGAAAGCAGCTGGAATGCCTTCTTCGACGACTTTCTAAGAAGACAGCAGCGCCACGACGAGGATTCCGCGCAGAAGGAGGCTCACCAGCAGCACGAGCCCGCGTCCATGGTCTACTCTCCAGAGGCTGTCGCTGCGGGTTTGCCGGAGAGACACGCTGAAAAAGGGAGGCAGCGAGTGATCAAGCTGCTGGTAAATTGCTTGTTGCTGCTGCATGCAAATCTGGCTGCTGTGTTGGGCCTTGCTGCTGCTGCATCCGACCTGGCTACCGCCGGGTTTCGCTTCATGCCGGTGAGTTCTATGCCTGGACACGATGTGGGGTGTATGAATACGTGGACGTTGTTGCTGGTGCTCTACTGCAGCAAGAAATGGAGTACTGGAAAATGCGATTGCGGCAGCAGCGGCAGGTTGAGCTGTCGCAGCAGCAGCCAGTCGCCGCTGCGGCCGAGGGAACAAGCGAACCCCCGTCCGAAGAAGCTGCCGACGATAATGCAAGCAGCGGCACCAACAGCAGCAGGTTGCATGCGTTGTTGGACGCTGGCTTTTCAGTTGTCATAAAGACACCGTATTCAGCAAAGGACCTCCTCAGAGAAAAAATGGGTGCGCAACATGAGCAGCAGCAGCAAGAGCAGCAGCCAAAGCCTCTCGAGATGTGGGAATCGGAGGAGTAACCCATGATTTTCCCCTCCTCACATCGTTTGTTGTTGTAACCTTTTGATGCTCTGGGTTTCGAAGTGTAAAGTGCTGTAAAGTGGTTTTTATTCAACTTTTGCCGTTGCACCACGAGCCTGGAGGCCACCTTTCGTGGCGAGCTGCCTACCTAGCCCGCTGGATCTGCGGCTAGATATATGAGTGCTTCATCAGTGATATGGCTACAAACAGTGCTAGAAAACTTGAATGTCTACACAAGGGTAGAGGAGCCCCAGCGGGGAGCAGTGTGCTATGTACCCCTCGGAAGGTTCCTCTCCGGCTCTGAAGGGCTTTCCGGTTCCTCGGATTTCCTCCGTTGTATTTCCCTCGCAAACTCACGTCTTCATCTCCTCTCACCACTAAAGAGGCTGTGGGAGTCTCCAGCGCAGGGTTGTATGCCGCAAACGGCCAATGGGGTCATTCCACTTTTCTTCGGGCGCCCTCTAATTGCCAGGAAAACCCACGTGTTTGTGCATCTGGGTGTCCCTGTTCCACCTTGATGCTCGAAGAGCTGAAGACGTGACGACTTTCCATTTGGGTACACACGGTTCAGATTCTTAACCCTCAGCCGTACAGCCTAGGTTGGGCCCCCGAATCGGAGGAGGCGTACTAACCGAATTTATCGAAATGCGCATCAGGAATTCATTTGTGACGCTTCCTATTGCCTAGAGGCTGACTAGAGCCCTACGGGTGGCTGCGGGTAGCGTGAGCCTTGACGCACCCTACCGCAACGCTAGAGACACCGTGATACACAGAAGAACCCCATGCGCCTCTGTCATTGCGCAAGACAAAGGGCACACACGCACTTCCTGTTGCCGGTAGCCTGCTTCTAGCTTCAGGGGGCTCATCAGTAGCATAAAATGGCAGACGTTTCAAAACGCCAGCGCATGACGCACTGAGCCCCGCCCGTGCGGCTCCAAGCTTCTTTTTTAATAAAAAGATTAAAGCTTCAGGCCCCAACTTGATAAGTCGAAGCTTAGGTGCAGGGCTTACGGCATTTATACACATTAGGGGTAAAGGAACGCTGACTTTTGTCATCGGCAGCTGATTCGCAGGACGGCAGTACGGTGGCGATTGCACTGGATCCTCGGCTGGTATTGCAACTGCAGCGGCATCAGCGCCGGCAATAGCCACATATGGACTACACGACTGCTTGATTCCCTCGACAGAGAGCTACGTTCCTCTTGTATCGGCCCCTTGTCGTTTCTCTATGCGTCAACTGACCACTGGCCGCCGCAGTTTGGCGCCTCCGCGTCTGCAGCCTCCTCTATACTCAAGCGCAGGTTTATGTCTTTTCTCTCGTATTTCGGCTTTCTTTACAGAAGCCGTTATTTCGGATCATCGAGACACTTGAGAACCTCAGACGACCCCCTGCCCCCGTGCCATTTCGCGTCAGCACGACTCCGCTACGGGCTGGCAAACACTGCTCCTGTTTGCTGGCATATTGAAATATCGGTGCGCTTTGCAGTAATTTCCGGGCTTATTAGCAGTCTCGCCTTTCTACTGGTGGCAGCAGAGTCCGGCGCCTCGCGGCGATGCAGCAACTGGCGATGCAGCACCCGCCAGCAACAACAACAGCAGCTGCTGCTGCTGTTACTGGTGCTTCCCCTGACTTCCAAACATGTGAGGCTTCTCACTTCGCTCCTTATCTGACTGCTCAGCCTGGAACTGTCACTGATGCGGAGTTTGGCTTCCGGACCGCGTGCTTCCCCCTCACAAACTTTGCGGCGTGCCCGCAGAAAGGGCAGCGGCACAGGAGGTGACTCTGTGTCAAAAGCTGTGATTAAGCATGCTCCCACACAGGACCACCCCCTTCGAAAATTCTTCTCGTCGAGCTCAAAAGCGTATGAAAACCTGCACAAGAAGGGGTTTGTGCAGAACCTCCGCCTGTATAGCCTTGTTGTAGAAGACTATTTTGAAGCAGGGCTCAACGGCCTGAAGGCAGAATACATACTCTGGTATCCGTAGTGCAGGCCGGCGGCGAAGTCGCTGCTGCCTCTACTCGCTTGTGCTTTTTTGCAAGGGCTGCTCGTGATGTCTCCACCGTTCTTCGAGTTGCGGCGGGTGGGTGCTTTTGTGCTAGTTGTCATTGCAAAGGCGCGCACCAGCGGCACTCGCAGCAGGACAAGCAGAAGCAGCGAATTTGGATCACCTGCTTCTACATGAGTGTGTGTATGTGTCGGCGTGCTAGCACAGGTCCCCGCGTGCAGGCAGGAGTGATGTTGAGCGCCCTGCAAGGCAGCACAATAAAATCAGTGATACTGCTAGCCTCACCCAGCCTTTTGCCACTGCTGCCTTGCCTGTTGAAGCCTCAAATGCTGTCCTATAGGCAGTGGGAAATGCGAGAAGCAAGCTGATTCTCGAAGCAGCTGCAGAACAAGCAGCGCGTCGCTTCCTGCAAGAGTGTTTGACAGACACTGCATGAGTTAACGATGCAAGGACGGTCCCTCTCCAATTATTTGCCTTCCCAAATCTAAGAAGGACTCGGTGTGCAGAAGGCACGCATGGCTTCGTGGTGAATTTGGCAAAGGGATCTGAAGCAGTATTTTGAAATATCTGAAAGGGTCGCATTTATGAAGCATGCGAAGAGGTGTTCGTCTTTAGCGAGGGATGCACACTGGTTCCCTTTTGATGGACACGGCTTCTCAAGGAGGGATTTGTACAAATTTGCTCGCAAAACTAATTCCTGCCAACATACTCCTCTCAATGTGTCTAACAGTGTTAGCGCTTCCCTGACGGCGTTTCGTGAGGATTTCGTTCCCAGCCACCATCTTCCTACCCCGAAACCACCTTACCCAATACCAGCAACTATGGCCGTCAGGCAGTCAACATGTTTGTTCCTCTTGAGGTGTACCTACTGTCGTGAAATTCTGCAGCTTTTGCAGCCGAAACAACAACGGGGAAATCTCTCAGCTCCTAGTTTCAGCCATCAGCGATGCGACCCCTTCCATGGAGGTCCCTGCCGCTGTGAGAGCCAAGAAGGGAGCGATGTGTTCATATCAAAGAACAAAGGCGAAGGCGTTCCAATCGGCTCATCTGTGCCGTCAACTCTCTAAGCTTCTCTGGGTGCGTCTTTCGTGTAATCCTGTAGTTTTGTACGAGCGCCCCCTCACGGAAGCAAGCAAAAAAAGCACTTTCGCTCAACTCAGAGCCAGGAAGATGCTGATGCTAATCAAGCAAGAGTCCCCGAAGTAACTGAACCACGGGATGCCCTTACGGCAACACCAGCCACTTCCCGCCGTTTCTGCAAGCTGAGATGCTTGCTGCCTTATCGAAGTGCTCAGAGCCAGCCAATCAGCCTTGCTGCACAGAGAGAGCTTCTTCTCAAGCGTATGTACATATATACTTATACGTGGAGACATGTGTTCTCTTAAACATAGGACAAAACTTAATAATCATTGAACGCCCTTCCAGAAGAGTGCACTTCTTTCCACCCTTCCCCTCCTCAGGGTTGGGGAACACAGGAAGAGGGAAGGCTAGGGTATATTGAAGTCAATACACCCTCTAAGCCCCCAAAGCAGCTGCACACAACCCACAGCGCATAGGCCTACAACTTTGGCTCTCTCACCCCATTGATCTAGTGGTCCTCTGCAGCAAGCAACATATATGAACGGCCTAGTAAAACGTCCTGTTCTTGACCAACAGTTATTCGTACACGCATAGTATACAGTGCCGTACTGTAGCGTAGCCCGCCACAAAATGTCTTGCCCACCGTTGCACTTCATGAATAGCCGTCCGCCGTGCTTGCCGTCAACTTCTGGAAGGTACTGTTTATTGAATTTTTTGATGCTCCCGAGTGCAGGGGGCACCCGGCCGCATGGAGTGAGACGCGCAGTATGTGCTGCGAATATCTGAATAGCTAGTAGTTTGCTAGGGAGCTTAATGAATAGCTAACCGGCCTCTTATCGATCTAGCTGCGCTGCATCTAACTTGCTGCACTGCATTTTCCTGGTTTGCAGGCCATCTGCCAGGCTATTGAACTGCTTTTGTCTGAGTGAGCAGCGCCTCGCTGCAAGTATCCACACACCACACTAGGAGGAACCTCAGCTCTTCGAGTATCAAGAATCACACCGTCTGCGTTCGGCCACAGAACTCTAGAACCTCAAGCCTACAGCTAAACATTAAACAGCAGCTGGAGAACCTAAAGATTTCTCAAAAGATCAATTTGGCTGTCGACGTCGCGAGGACGCGTGTATGGGCAACAGCTGCTGCAGCTGTGATGCCTGGTATAGCTGCTGCTGCTTCTTTCGCACTGCACATGGAAGCATTATCTCCACAACAGCGAACTCTCTTAATCTTCTGCACCGAGCTCCCCTTGTGCATCATGCTTTGTTGTTGCTGCTGCAGCTGCGAAAGCCTTCACCAGCGCTGCTATGAGTGGCCCTGTTGCGGGTGTAGTGGCAGTTGGCAACACAGTGAGGCTTCCTTTGCTACTGCAAGGATTCGCCGTAACGGTGGCATCCCAATGGAGCCACCATCTTGTTTTATTGTATCCGCCATCTGCTACTGTTGGGTGGTTTATCTGCTGGGTTACTTACTTCCTCAGTGCCCTCCGGCAGAAGCGGCAGCTCTCGGCCCGCCAAATTTACTGTAATCTGCCACAGGCTTATTCTCGTAAAACTGCTTCCTGTTGAACTTCACAATGCCGTACAAGTTGCAGAACGTTGGGATGGCGAAGAATGAGAAAGGGACCCAAGGACGATAAAATAGGGAAACGTCGCTCAAAAAGCGACGCAACGAACTGAAGCCGCTAGCACCGAGAGGATGAGTCATTTTTGTTATTGGGAAAAGTCGGCTACAGTTGATGCGGCCGCTGCCGCTGCCGCAGTTGAATGACGAGATGCTGATGGCGCGCCTGTGCAGGACGCGAAGATGTGCCGAGTAAACGGGAGAGACGGCAAAAGGTTTTCTTTGAAGCGATGATGCGTAGGAAAAGGAAGAGCAGGTGCCTCCAGCTAGAGGAGCATGCATCGCATCCCAACCTCCGGCGGAGGCTGCCGCGTAGCTGCTGCTGCAACCACCTTTTCGGCAGTGAGCCGTTTACTGCTGTTGTACTATACTTATTACTGCTCTCTGCAGTCTGCTATTGGTTCACACAAGGCCAACTTCTTGTCGCCTCTGTGCTGCTGCAGCGGCTTGGGGCATTTGGTTATCAAGCGCCTCTCTAACACCTCAGGCATTGGGAGTCCTCCAATTCGCTGCGCTGCGTCAAAACCTTGGACGGATCGTCCTAACTGGTTTCATGGTATGTTGTGCATCGTGACTTTTGATATGTTTTGGAATTACGTCTTAGTACCAGGACACTGGCAGCAGCAAGGCAAACCCTGAAGGCTGCTGCTCGCGCAGCATCCCAGACCGTGCTGGAGCACCACGAGTAGCGGAAGGGAACCAGCTTCTGAGGCATCCTCTTCAAGCTTTGCCGCATATGTAGCTAGTCGTGCATCTCCTCCTCATCGACCCTCGGCAGCCGACATCCGATCGCTACCCACGGCAGCATTGACAGCAGCCGACACAGTCGCAAGACCATGAGAATTATTCGTCGCTGGCTTAACCCTTCTCTGCGCTGGAGGGGCAGCCGCAGCCTAGGGCTCGCACTGGCAACCACAGGCTGCCTCTCTTGGGTGGCTGCTACCAAATTCAAGGAGGCGATATTCGTGACGGGCAATCCCGCGGATGTGCAGGCACCGAACAAGGTAAAGACGGGGTACTGGTCAAGATAATGGGATGGCGGGGAGGAAGGGTCTGCTTGAGCGGGAAACCGTGACTTGGGATGCGAAGGCGAAAACGCTGTGTGGGTGCATAGAGAGCGCACGCGCACACACAAGCGCCATGAAAAAGATGCACAGCTCGAGTCCATATTTGGCAGCATTCCTGTCTTGTGTTTGTATTCGCCTCGAGAGCTCCTGGGAGGCCCACTTTTCTAGCCAGAGTCTGGGGGTGAACGGCATGGGGTTCGATATATAAATTGCATGTTTTTTTCAGCTTTTTTGTCTGAGGCTCGTCTTCGGTCGTGCGCGTTCCCGCCTTATGGGGCGCCTGATGTCGTGGCGTATCCCGACATCTCTCCGGCCTCTCTTCACCTCGGTTTTCCTTCATCTGCAGGTCCAAACTCTAAGCCCCTTTCCTCTAACTTCAAACCCTTGCTAAAAGGAGGGGGTTTTACGGGGTCACAGGCATCGCGGCTTACTTCCGCGCTGGCTGTCGAGGGCGAAGGAATTCAAGAGCATACGTCCTAAGAACGTGTCTTGTCTGCATATGCAGCCGTCGGCGGCAGCTGACAGTCGCTACCCGCTCGAGGCGTATGAGTCCTTTGGGCAGCTGTTTTGCCGCACGCTGAAGGACAGAGCAAGGGAAGTGATGGACCTGGCGCCTCTCGCCATGGTAAGTGAGGGTGAAAGCTACGGTCCAGATGCTTGTGTGTGTGTTGGAAGGGAATCTCCTGGGGGGGGCGGTTGGCTGGCTGTGTGCTTGGATTCGAGTGTACGCGTGCGCGCTCAGAATTTACGCGTCTTTCTGCATGATTGTGTGCTTTAGGTGAGCCCCTGTGACTGCACCGTCTCTGTTGCCGGCGTTGTATCGGGAGATCGTGTTCCGCAAGTGAAGGGCGCAACGTACAGCCTCAAGGCCTTTCTCGGTGTTACACCGCAGGCGAGGGAAAATCATAAAGTGCGTTCCTGGTATTGATCTGGATGCGGATGTTGCTGTTATTAGGGGTCGTGGCGCCACTGGCGTACTGCACGTGCTCTGAGTGATGCATGCATATACATACATGCCTACGTGTGCTAGCGCTACAAGTGTTCTTAGAATACCCATGTTTGTGACCTTTCTTACAGCTCATGTACTGCGTGCTCCACTTGGCGCCACACCATTACCACCACTTCCACGCGCCCTGCAACTTCTCGCAAACCGTCCGGAGGCACATGCATGGCGAGTGTCTCCCCGTCTTCAGATCCTTCCTCTCCAGATTCAATGTACGCCGTAAACGCCTGTAGCGTGCGTTGGGGTATGGGGGAGCGGCTGTACGGTAGCACCCGTTGCGGCAAAGCGGTGGCTGTTGGCTCGCAAGACTTCAGGGCATGGGTATACGCGAGGTCGTGGCTTTCTGTTTAGGATATCTTCAGTGTGCAAGAGCGCGTAGTGCTCAGCGGTAGCTGGGCGGGTGGCAGCTTGCACCTCGGAGCTGTTGCCGCCTGCAATGTCGGGAATATTCGCCTTGAAAAGGAACCCGTAAGAACCCTTGGGTCTCAACCCCAAGCTTCCGTCTTGCTTGACTAATTCTCGGGGGTGTATGGCCGCTGCACCTTGGTGATCATTCATTTCGCTTTTGTACACCCGGAATTGTGCTCCGTAGGTCTCCTGGCAAAAGGAATGCCGCTTCTTACGCGTCTTCCTTAGCTACGGGGATTTTGAGTGTATGTACGTTTATGTGATAGGCCTAGTAGGGTTTGTGCTTTTCTCGTTTTTTGCAACACAGGATCTGACGACCAATCAAGACCGGGTGGTACTGAGACATTTAGGCGGCGATGTTGAGATCAAAACTTTTAGAGGTAGCCAACCATATATCTAACATCATGTGTGCACGTAAATCTACGCATCAGTGTACTTCGTGTGAGGGCTTCTAAACCATATACCGTAACAACTTCGGGGCCGCAGTACAGCTACAAGGCTTGCGTGCTGCTCCTCTCCCCGGGTATCCGCTTTCTTCCTCTAGTGCGCGCATGCCAAGCCGCTCCAAATACCACTACCCGCCTGTGTCTCTTCTTGCTTTTTGCAGACAAGCCACTAGACTTTGAGGTTGGCGCCCACGTGGGGGAGTTCCGACTTGGCAGCACAATTGTCTTGGTATTCGAGGCTCCACAGGACTTCGAGTTCTCCGTGGTACGGAAGCTTTGACACTTAGCTGTAATCGACTGTCTTTAGGGCGCTAGTAGTGCATTTGAGCCTCGGTCAGTTGGTTAGCTGCCTGTTTTTGCTGAACTAGCCATGTGAACCTGCGAGCGCGCATTCCAGTGGGCAGTGAGTGAGCCTTACGATGTTCATATTCGCAGGCCGCAGGAGATAAAATCGTGGCTGGAAGCAGGCTTGGGGGAGTGGGCCCACCCGTTGTAGCGAAGGATGCGGAGAGCCGCAAGTTCCTTCACTACTAAAGACAGCCAGTGCTACCTAGCTAGCCAGTTAGCTAGCAGCTGTCTAACCGGCTGGCTAGCGAGCCAGCCGCCCGGGTGGGTACCGGCTATTCTTTTGCGTAGATAGAAAAGCAGCTAGCCCTGTGCAATGTAGCTAGCTTGCTGGGGATCGAGTTGGTTAGTTAGGCCGGTGGCTAGCCGTGTGGCTAGGGAGGCGGGCGGAAGGACTTGCTGGCAACTGGTAAGTACTCAATCGCGCCGCGTGCCGGTCAGCTGTTTAGGGGCGTGGGCAAGCTGAGCCAGATGATTGGCTAGCAAACTGCAAAGCAAAGTTCCCCTTTAAACAGTTTCTCACCCAGGGACCTAGCCACGCTTCTAGTTATCTGCCTTTGGTTATTCAATTGACTGCGTGTTTGCATGTGTGTCTATCTAGCTAGCGTTTTCTGATGGGCACTGGCCGCGGTGAGTGCCTTGCATTGACAAGAGACCAGCTAGCGAGGTTAGTTCTTAAAAAGACCTCGGATCAGCTGCGCCGCTATCTGGTTGGCTAGCGAGGGACTAAGCGCTGGCCAGAGGTGCACTCTGATTTTCCACCGTGTCCGCACTTTTTTTGGAGCTCAGACAGCCGCAACAGCTGCGGTGGCTCCAGTGTGGAGACGCGTGCAGCTGTCTGTGGAAAAGACTTCCTCAATAAGCCTTTGCCTTTTTACTTTGCACAAGCTAGACGGCAGCCAGGAAACCAGCTAGTCGTATTCGCATGGCAATCTGTGTAGCAGCAGCCGCTGTTCCTGCTGCTGCCGTTTCTGTATGAGCCAGGATTCACATTGCGAAGCAGCTCGTACATTATTCATGCTCTTTGGCTGCGGAACGCAGCCCTTGCCGGCACAGATTCCTATGCTGGCGTGTCACTTGCCCCCTGCTGCCTTGCTGGTGCACCTGCTTCTGGCTGTTGCCTCTTTGACGCGCCAGCAGGAGGGGGGTGTGCTGAGACAGCTGCTGCATAACGTCGGGATGCAGCGAAAAACGCGTTGGGGTGGTTGCCAACGTCATCACCTGCAGAGCATTAACAACCGCACCCCCCTGCTGTACATACGTGTTGCTGCGCAGTAGCATATCATGAGGTGAACAAAGGTCGGCACCAACCGGGCTGCAGCACTTGGGGTTCAAGCCGCCTCACCAGCGCTTCCTGGATGCGTTTGCAAGAAATATTCCTTGCATGCGAGCTGGAGATCACCACACTCTTTAAGTTGCAGCACTGCTTGGGCTTGCTTGTCTGCACTCAAAACAGTAATTCCACCGACAGAGCCTACGGCTTTCGGAAAACACTGCGACCTGGGAGATCCAAAGGGGAGCGTGCAAATTCCGATGAGGCGTTAGGAAAATAATCAGCGCTCTGGGTGGACGTACACGTCAGGCCCCAGTCTTCCAAAAGCTTTTGAAGCCTCTTGGTGTCAAAATGCTTGAAGGGGCAGCCATGGTAATCTCCCGTTCCAGGAGCCTACACATACATACATACACACACACACACACACACACACACACACACACACACACACACACACACACACACACACACACACGCAATGTGCAAGATCTCTTTGTTGAGGGCGGGCTTGCGGAACCAGCTAATGGTGACAGGCTCTTCAATACTGCTAATGACTGCGGTCAGCGCACCCTCCTAGTTGACTGTCGGCAAAACAAGAGCAAGAAGCCCCTCGGCATGCCACTTGCAGCTTTATAATTAAAAATTGCGATTTACCCCGATGACGCTGCCATTGATGATTTGGGTGCATCGCATGGGGGCGTAGTTCGTCCGCTTCCCCTCGAGACCGTACATGTGCCGGACGTTATACGCATGCCTGAGTCGCAAGTGTTGCACTTTGAAGCGTCATGCAAGCTCGAGGGTTCGCACATTGCCCACAAAGACCACAGAGTAGCTGCGTCAGAGGGCGTATATGCCGACGCGGGCTTAAGGCTGGAACCATACTCCTTTTCGAATTTTTGTGCTTCCCTCCAAACTTGTCGGTTGAATTGAAGGTTTTCTTCCAGGGTCATCCCGGCTCCCTACACCGCAAGCCTCGACGCGTCCGTAACCATTGTTTCTGCCTCTTACGTTATTTCGGCAGTTACTTCCTATTCTGTTTTGTCGATGCTTACCTTAAAGAAGAGCCACAACTGCATGCGACCTCCATGACGCAGGTGGTGCTCTGCCCTGCAACGGCAGCAAGGCAAGGCTTAGAAAGGCAAGATATGTATATATATGCAGGGATGCAGAGCTCGAGGGAGCTAGAGATCGATGTTGAGGAGGCAATTGGGATGGGGGGCCCCGTCTCACATGTAGCTCTCGTAGAGGCGCCGCATGCAAGGAGGAAAGGAGTCCTTCCACACCTGTAAGCAGACGCAGCAGCTCTACAAAATGCCCCTTCCCCCCGTGCGCCCGCCCCCGTAAGTGGCTCTGAAGAATAGATTTCAGGCTTTTGTCTCCATGCGTCTGGCGAGAAAACAAGGCTTTGGTAATCTTTCAGAACTCTGACCAGTTTTATAGACTGGGGCGTCAGGCGCTCCTCAGTACTCTCCGCAACGTTTTTGTTGAAATCTCTGCCTGCGGACAATCTCTGCACCCTGTAAACTTATGCCTTATACGTGCACCCTGTCACTGCGTTATGCGATCTATCAGCAGTGACAGGGGAGTAAAAGTCTCAAGTTTGTCGAACGTATGGCTCGCTTACCCAAGTAGACAGTGGGCGCCGCAGTAAGCAGCTTGCCAACTCTAGAGTCCGAGAAAACGGAATTCTGCAGGCAAACCCCATGCATCAGACAGCCTGCAAATGCTAGTAGACCCCAAACAGTGGGTCGTGCGCATCTGATTTCTCCAGTGCTGCTTCTTTGCAGTGGGGCATACACTGAAAGCACACCTGTAGCGCGACTTGGCGCCCTTCTAGCAATTCAAAGGACTTGGTCATTGCCCCCCTGCAAACACCCAGCACGAAGTTCAGAACTCGAGCCCTAGTTGAGCCTGGATAGGAATAACAAGTGCGTGTCGAAAGCATGAACTGCTGCTTTTCGGGTTAAAAAGACGCCTGGAGGGTCCTCTACGGCTCCGAGCTCGCTGGGTGTCGCGACAGCTAACCGAAGCTTCCCGCAAATGACGGCATCTAGCTCTGTATCGGGCACGTAGGCCATCATATCTGCAGGAAAACACCCGTAAGGCGTATGGTTCCCCCGAGTTCAGAGGGGCTGTTGACTCGCTTTGGTGGAGAGGGGGGCCGGCAATCCGCAAAAAGGAAAGTCATGCACGAGCCCTTAACGCTATATTATGTGCCCGTTTCAACGCTGCATTATGTGCCCTTACTCTGGATATACACGCGACGATTCCGAACGAGCTGTCCTGCATCTGGGAAACACGGGACCTTAGAAAGCACCACACGCACAGAACTCGAAAGCGAAATCTGCAGTAGCCGTTGTAGCAGATTCGCAGCCTCATGGCCTCTTGTAGGCGGGTGGGTGTCCTACGAACGATGCCGCTGCCGCCTTCTCGCTCCCAACATTCCCCTTCCCCCTTCATCGTCTAGCACCCTGACTCCCCTTGAGGCTTACAATGTAGAGCTGCTGAACTTGCTGGGCGAAAGGCCCCCTAAGGAAGGAAGTGGCTTTTCTCCACAATCGCTCAGCCGCCGAGTTTGCCACAGGATCTCTAGGGCGCGGCACCTGCAAGCACAGTTAGCTCTAAACACTTGTCCTTCTCGCTGCATGCACAGACCGACTGCGACCAAGAGCCCGCAGAGAACATCCGCACCACATCAGGGTAGCTCGTACGGCTGTCATGCCTCACAGTGGCATAGTGAAGGCCTTCCTGCTGCAGGAAACTTGAAACCAAGCTAAGGGTTCCATCGCTCAAGTCCCTGAAAGCGCAGAGTCTCTCTGCGCAAAAAAAGACATCCCAAACTCTGAAGCCTTCGGAGTATCTGGGTGCACAGACAGACGGCCACAGCCACCCATAGACACAAGACAGAAAGAAAGCTTGAAAGATGGCTTGGATTTACCGAAGCGATACATCAAGAGACGACTTTCTTGCTGGATCAGCCAGCGCTGCTTATCACGGTCCCGGCTGAATCTGCATCACAAAATCCGTCATGCCATGAAACGTCCAAAGCCTCTAAGCCGCAACCTGAGAAGTGTGTTCAGTGCGCGGGACGCGCAACACTTGACGGCCAAGCGCTCCACACAAGCAATCCATACGGTTTGCGTTAATGGTGTAATCGGGTGCTCCAGGCGTTTTAAAGCTCACGCTAGGCGGAGGGCAAAGTGCGACACGCAGTCTCTTTCCGAAACTTCCTGCCTCTGGGCTTCAGTAGCTGTTGCCGAGGCTGCAGGCGGTAGCATCAGCCCCCCCTCCTGCAGCATCTCCTCCAGCTGCACATAGAGCGGCTTGGTGGGTGTTGCGGTTGGTGCTACAGCTCCTGCAGCTGCTGCAGGCGTGCCAGGTGTGCTTCGCAAAAGGGCGGGGTTTGTAGAAGAGTCCAACCCGAACTTTTCGTCGAGGAAGTGCAACACTGCGCAGACACCGCAAACCCCTAAGCGCCAGTTTTACGGACATCCGTAACTCTAAATCGGTGAACCCAAAGAATCCCCAGCCCTAGAACACTGCTTTAAGGCCGGGCCTCTGAACGCCGAAGTGCAGCGCAGGGATCTGCGATGGGAATCAGAGTATGCCTGGGGTAGAGTGTGGAGTTTGCTGGTTTGCTTACCGCGGAGCCGGTGAGCTGTTGCGGCTTCAAAGACATCCACCTGCGCGCTGGGTGATGAGGGGATTTGTCCGTACACCGAAATTGGGTGTGGGAACCTCCCCAACAAGCCCAAGGGCCGGTGAGCCTCGCTGGATCGGGAGGCATGCGGCATTGCGTTTAGCCACACACTCTGTAAACCATAAAGCGCAAGCGAGAGACCCTAGGCAGCAACACAAGGGGAGAAGGCGCGCACGCCTTTGAACCGAAAGAAGGAAGCAAGGAGCTGGCCCTTGCAAAAGGAACTCCGCAGGATAAAGTCTGAACTGTGAATCATGAACCCTCGTGGTGGGCAGCACTGGAACCTTCGGCCTTCGGCCGACGTCAGTCTATTAGCAGAGTCAAAGACACCATAGAAACCATTAAATGTTTCTTTGCGAACTTTGCCTCATGGAAGAACTCGAATTATGTGGCGACAACCCCACCGTAACCACCCATGCAGCCCCAGTAGAGAATGCTGCACCAGCAGCAGCGGGGTAGTAGCCATGAGCAGGAACTCTCCGGGGGGCCCCCTCGGGGCCCTACCCCGCGTGCGACCGTTGCGTTCTCGTGGAATCCCGAATCAAACTCTGCCATCGAGACTGCAGTGGAAACATCGAGACTCTCGTAAGAAGACCACTGGCCCCAGCAAATTCTGGCATAACGTGGTTTTAACAGAAATCCGATGGCACTTGCCCCTGGCCCGGATCCCTTAGCCTCTCTACTCACCCCTTTGGGGTGGTCTGACTGATTTTTGGCATGCCGTGTGCTTCTGGGAGGCTGGAACAGCCTGATGCTGCCCACCGCAGGAGTTTGGGGTAGATAGTCAAGGAGATGGCTTCCGCCACTCTTTTCTGCCTTGGGCATGCGCGGGTTTCAGTGCATCCACCTCTCACCCTCCCCTTCTGTTCAGAGCTACCCGTGCAAATCAAGGCTGCAGCGGGAGAGTTGGTGTGCGCGCGCGGTTTTGCCACGAACGACAAGGGGAGAAGGACCATATCGCCCTCTGCGGGGCCGCTCTGCAGCAAGCCTCCTTCACCCTTTGATGCACAGAAAAGCAAAATTGAACGCTGGCTTGCCGCTTCTGCTTCTGCTCTGGTGCTGCGGCATCAGCAGCTGCAGCAGCTGCAAAAACAGAAGCCGCTGGTCGCTACCTTGATGCAGCGGCCGCAGCAGCTGCTCTTCCAGCAGCAGCAGCAGCAGATACTGAACGAGTACAAAAGCAAGCTCAAAGAGATATATGGGCAGGCGTACGTCCACCGCGAGTGGCCACTGCTGCGCTTTGCAGCAGAACAACACTTCAAGAAACCCTAAGCCCCCCTTTAAGGTGGGCTTAGGGAAATAATTAGCTTCAGACACAATGCGAACTTTAGAAAGACTTTTTGAGTGCTTTCTGAGAGAGCTTTCTCCCTCCTGAATCTGGCTGAACTACACTTTTGGTGCTTTCTACTACACTAGCAAGGCTTTCTGTAGAATCCGAAAAACAAGGACCACTCGTTTTTTGTGTCAGCACCACTTATGTACTGCAAATTAGCATTAACTTGATATAATAAGATGTAGTCTTCTGTGTCTAACGTCTCCCCTAACGTCTCTGTTGGGAGATACTTAAGTCTGAACATGGTTCCAGCTTGACAAAAAGTTACGGCGTTCGGGAAGAGTCTCGCCTGCCTGGGCCCCTCAGTGCTTTCACATGAGGTGAGAGGGACGGCTACGACGCGAGTTGCTGTAATGTCTATTGAGCACTGCGAGCGTTCATTTGTAGCTGCACTTAGTTTGTACGGGGGACACCAGCAACGCTGGGTCCTCGCATATATGGCGCGATAGCTCTTCTGCGGCAAGTCAGAAGCAAGAAAAGACCAATGAAATAGTCCAATCTCAACTCGTTTACATATAAATATTAGTGTAGCAGAAAGCTCCATAGCAAAACTTGGCCCGGTAAAGTTCTGGGCTCTGCAGGTGGCAATCTAGGTTACCATAGCTAGCCTTTATGTTTTCTTCCGGCACATCTGTGGTATTTTGGGAATGAGGTCTAAAGCGCAAGTATTTGAGCTACTCCTCCATGTGTAGGACATAGGCTGTTCTGGGGTAGGGTTTACGTGCGCCTTATTATGCATAGGCTCTGGATTGAGTAGAGGTTTCACGTTGAGATCTGGCAAAGAAAGCAAGTTGAATGCTGCCCATTGTAGAAGCTAAAAAAGGGGTTTGCGGAGCCACAGGCAACGGGGTTAAGGGTTTATGGATCAGCGGGCAGCAACTCATAGTGGTTGTGGCTAGGGTCCAGCGTCCAGGTCAAGGCAGCGAAGCCTACGTTGGTTAAGAGAAAAACCTTAAATGTTTGGGTCTAAGCCCTTCAAAGCTACACGCCAAACACCTAGTGCAGACTGCATGATCATTCTCAAGCACAGCTGTGAAGCTAAGATGCAGCAGCTGCTTATTTGGAGATTCAGCTGATGTACGGGCTAACAGTGCAGCGTACCCAGGATTCCCAGGCCCTCTCTGCCTCTCTGAGAGCTCACCACCGCTCCATCCACCCTTCAGCTTGCAAATCTTCGAGTTTTCTACTCTAAGCCTTATGGAGTTGCCCCCCTATAGGGGCAATGTGGAAGCCCGACTGCGTACGTGTGTCGATCGTGCAGCATCGTCGCCATGCTCCACAGTACGTTGCTCAGCTTTAACGCCGTCCTTCTTTCACTCTATGTCTCTGAATACGCCATTTAGGAGCTTCAGAGACTACAGGTTCAGCGTTAGGGTTTGAGTTTCACGCTTGAGCGCAATAATTTCCCAGGCCGCCGAGGGGACTGACCGTACTCAGTAACTGTGTGCTTTTAGCTATTGTTATCGCTATTTTGCTTTTTTCATCAAAATACTGTTTTTCCTTATTATGAATTGCGCTGTAGCTGGGGTTTAACGTCGGCAAAGTGCATACCAGGAATGCGAGTGCTGAATGCGCTGGCTGGTGTCTTGAAGCCATCGGAAGGCGCGGCAGGACACCTCTCAGTGTCGCACCTCCGCCCCTTGGTGCTCAATAAAGCCGGGTCTTTAGACGCAGCTTGCGAGGGATTATCGTGTGACCGGAGCTATAAGCGTATACTCTGCACTGCCACTGGTACAGCGGCTGCTGGCAGTGCCGCTAGCGACGACGCACAAGACGCACTATAAGGACCTCTTAATTTCACACGGGCTTTGTTTGAAACCCCTATGCTACTTGCCGTGAGAGCAGCAGCATCCTAAACAGGAACCACGAGTACGACACCAGCCGCGGTCGCAGCTGCAACACAGGCGGCTACACAGCAACAGCAACAGCAACAGCAGATGATCTCGAAACGTGCACGAGACAGCATCAATGCTATCAGCCGCACCAGCACTACCTGCCACAGCTTTTTAATCAATGATGGGGACCAGTGCTCCTCCCTGAGGAGCAGTGACAGCCAGTGGAGTAGCAGCACCCAGCAGGACAGCAGGAGTAGCGAAAGCGGTCAGCAGCACTCACAGCAGCAACAGCAGCCTATGTAACAGCTCCTGTACTATGGCGCAAGAACAGGTGGTTCGTAAGTTGCAAGGCAGCAATGATGTAGGCAACTACATGATCCGCACAAGCATGAGCCAAAGGATCAGTAGCAATCCCAGGGGCGTTGTTAGACGCGCATTGAACCACTATTGGAGCGTAGGATCTTCATTTCGCTGGGGCCACCGCCGATCGGTTCTGGTTGGCATCTCGTGCTTTTTCTACCTCGTTCCCTCCTTTTGCCTCTTCTACACCAGCAGGAGCGGTCGGAGCCTTAGGAGCGTCGAGCATGAGGTGGAGGCGTATGTATGGCTGGTTGTGACCTTAGCTTCATTTTTGTCGGACTTCATCTTTTCGGGTCAGAGGCATAATTGGGTTGTACGTGCAGTCCATATGACAGATCGCTGGGTGGCTTCTGCTGCGCTACTGCTGCAATGCATCTACAATGTACCGCTGTGGTTTGCTGCATCCTTCTCAACCGGCTGCCTCGGCCTGATACTGGTGCTTTGCTGCTGTTGCGTCAAGTCTTTAGGAGCATCTGCCTCCTGTTTCTCCGCGTATGTCTGGTCACACACGAACTGGCACCTCGCGGGGGCTGTAGCACGGAGCATCATGGCATTCGTGGAGTAATCTTGCTGCTCTGCTGCTATCGACTCATCGCTCCGCTTCGATGAGCAGCTACTCGCTAGCGGCAGCTGCTGATGCTGAAACAGCAGCAATACAGCTCCCCCAGCAGTAGGAACACGCAGGAAGCGCATATGTCCTTTACATATCGTCACCAGTTGGACCAGCGGCGGCATCAGTGCGTAGAATTGCAGCAAGAGGCACTAGGGCAGCCGAAAGCGCACATTTCTTAGCGCTGTGGAGTATTCAATTGGCAGCATGAAGCCACCTTGGCAGTGATTTGTGCATGAGGCTGTTTTCGTGCTGGCATCTGGCTTCCCAGCTTAGACTTGCATCCTTTTGTAATAGGAATAACAATTGAGATCTGAGACCTATTCCAAGAACAAGCATACTCTTCTCACTGGTCACCCTTCTTTGCCACGTATTTAATGATAGGGTTCGGGACTCCCGAACATTCGATGGTAATGTTAAGCTGTCTGCTAAGGCGGGTGGCGCTGTTGTACTTTGAGTTTTCTGTGTGTCCTGCAATGCCGTAATATATCTGCTTGTCCGTACTTTATCTAGCGTTCCATCTAACGCAGAAACACAGACCCAAGAGTTCCTTGTAGAGATTCCCTTTTTTGACAGAGACTCTGCTGCTCATGGACTCGGATGGACATATTTAGAATTAAACTTAGGTATGGTTTTTATAACTTGTTGACAGCTAGGGGACGCTTTACAGAGAGACTGAGATGTGGAATGTATTAGGTGTGCAGCTCCTGTTTTACCGATACAGTGAGGCTTCTTGTGAGGCCTCCGACTACAGAGTCATAATGTGTACGAACACCTCTACACAGCGATCAATTGATTCTACTTCCTCTCCAATATCCTGGGCTCTCCCAGTTGCCCTGAGGCCATGTTGTCCTTTGTGGATTGACTGTCTGTGTAGTGGGCTGAGCTACACTTGACCAATTACTACTGCATCAATTATATTAGCTACGAATTGGGAAAGAAGTGACTATTTGGTTTGCTTGTAGGGCTTATTATCGCACGATGTTGCTTCTTAGCTTGATATGGGAAAGTGTGACCTGGCGTTCGTCTGCTATGTGTGCTATTTGCAACTAGCTGTGATTGCTCGCAGTCCTTACAGGGAGCAGCAATCCACCTTAGCCAACTCTGTCCCCTCATGTGGCTAACTCTGAGGTGCGCGGTGAGGCTAGGTAAAGCAAAAGCCCTTAAAGAAAACACTCTAAAACTCTCGTTTGAGCCTGTGAGTGTAGAGCTAGATGTCAGCCTGCAACGACGTCATATAGAGCGTTACACTTGGTTGCATCACATGGTTCAATGTAGCTATTATGTGCTTATCAACTGAGTTTGGAAGCAAAGAGTTGTCAGGATTCCCTATAAAATTTGCCTCTGGTATCCGATACTCGGATGTTTCGAAGGCAACGGTCTGGGAAAATACCAGTGGCGGTGAAAGTGGGATGAGGCGCAAAGCGTATGGAGAAGGCTGAGGCCGGCCTGCACGATGTTCTGAACACAGCAGCTCCATAGGTGGTAGAGAGGCACGATTTTCAAGGCGCTGATATAGCTACAAAAGCGTCGCCAATGCGACCAGAGAAGTATGAAGGTCGTAATGATGGGCGTGTACTAGACGCCTTCATCAGCAGGCTGGAAAAGTACGTCGCGATATACCCCTAAGATAGAGAAAAGAGTGCTCCTTGGAGGAAGAAGTACTTCGTTGCTGCCTCTATCCATGCAGAATAATTCATGCACCGGTGAAGATTACCTTCGTTTAAGCCTTCATTTTTAAAATCTTGGAATTTCGGTCGATTGTATATTCAGTTCAACAACCAGTCTTGGAAAAACTGGGAACGCTGAACAGATGAATCTCACGTAGATCGGTGTATCGAGAGCTATGAGTTTTGGTTCACAAAAGCCACAACGGGTACTTTATCAGTAATTTCGCTAAGCTCTACCCATATTATCAGGCTAGGTGGGTGCAGGATGGGCACCGACTATGAACAGTAACCGGGCTACCAGCTGGCTTTCAGCAAGTAATTGAATACGTTTACTATCAGAAGCAAATGCGTGCAACTTCTGCAACCTGGGTTGGAAAGGAAGAGTCAAATCGGGGAATAGAACCTCGTATTTTTGCGGGCCTAGTCTACCGTCTACGATGAACGAGAAAAGGAGGACAGACGCAACCCACACTCTTAGGCAGCTCAGAAAACAGCCAAAGGAAGCAGGCTGCTTGGCGAACAACTAGGGCGCATGAGGGAAATGACAAGCGCCTTCGCACGCCGCAGTGCAGTGAACGAGGCTACAGAGGATCAAGCCTCCCTGGGGGACCCACCAAAAGTCAGTTCTGGTATGACATACTTTAAACATACTGGTCGGGAACTGCTGGGGTTGCTCGCAACTGGGTGTGAAGTGGATCTATAATCCGAGATGGAGCCTGAATGCAATCTGCATATTCACTCATTAGCGCAAACTGTGACACTATTATTTGCTGATGGGCCGCAGAACGCAAGGAATGGCGAAACTACAACAGGTACACACTACTTCAAATCGGCATTGGGCCCTAGCAGCATGTTCCGTGACTTGTATGTTGGACGTATGGGCCGCGACGTAACAATACTAGGAATGCCATGGACTACCCAATAGTAGGCGCCCATAAGGCCATAGCCGCGCCTTGTGGTTGCCCAGAGAGCGTAAGAAAAAAGCATCTACTGATTCTCTTAACACCGACCACTTCATCTATAGTGAGTTGCGTATAGTAGTCGATGCCGAAATGTGGTAAGTCAGAGTCTCCATGGGGGGGGTTCAGCAGTACAGCAAAAGAAGAATATTTGTATCATGCACGCAACCACCTCTTTATTAGGCAACTCAATGAACTTTCAGCCTTTAAGCTGAGGAGCAGCATTAAGGGCAAATATTAAGAAGTACTCTGTGAATGTGCTAGTATTGAGGAGCGTCCAGCAGGCTGGCCGCTTTTTGGTCGTCCAGCACACCATGTTGAGCAAACTCTTGGGTCAGCCTGAGGCTGTGTTTCGTTGTATTAAAAGTCCCACAGCAAGAAGAGGAGATTGACTGGCAGTACAGTTATTTGCTGAAAAACAGCAAAGTTAAGGATTCGGCCAGCGCCTTTAGACACAACTCGGTGTTGATTTTGGGTGAGGTCTATTTTAGCCCTTGAACAGCTTTTCTGTATACCATGATTTCTCGATGCCTCATGTTGGCTGATTATTTCTTTTAAAGCGTGGTTTTCCGGTCGAATCGACATATGACTCAACTAAAATTGTCTTTCAAATCCCCTTTCGCCCAAATAGCATGCAGGAAACGGCACTCCACACTAACACTTGCGCGCAGGGTTGTACCTGTATTCCATTTGAATCTGCGTTGATACCTCAGTTGAATGCAACGGCAGCTTATTCGGGACTCTAATGAGCCTAGCAAGGAGGACCTTTTTCTTTACATCGTTGCACCTGTGACTAATCTACTGGCCAAAGCGCAGTATATCGCCTCGTTAGAGGCATATGATACAGTGGCGATGCTTATTAGCCGCCGTAGAGCTTCTCCGGCATTCAGGCTGTCCGATATTATAAAAAGCTATTTCTTCCTAGCGTCCGATACTAGTGACGTAGAGGTGGGTGCTATCCTTTTCAGAAGAAATGACAGTAGCAAGTATCGGACTGCAGCTTAATAATCTCATTGCTTTCGCTAAAACCAGGCAGCGTTACCTAATACGGGAAAAGGAACTGCATGTGGTGTGCTGAAGCGTAAAAGATAACGGCACAAATCACATCGACATCATCATGCTGTCCAGACGTGCCATCAGTCATCAATGTACCTTGCCATGAGTTTTCGAGATTTTGATAGCTCGAAAACAATTCTCTGCAGGGGGCCTTTTCTGTAGTGCAGCTTAACGATGATGTATATTGAGGGCATCCCCAACACAGTCACCGACGCGCCCTCGCGACATCCCAGCAGATGACTATTCTGCTGTCCAATCACTTTTGATTATGTTGATCGAAGATATCTATCTTCATTGTGCAATATGCTTTTGAAACTAATCCATTCGCTAATAGTGCCAAAATCGCGAGTGAAAAAGAGTTCCTCATTACCACGCTAAACCAGTTATACTTAAGTGAGATGTAGTTGGGAATCGACCAATTAGTTTGACTGCTCATATGCATCACTTATTGCAGACTATGCCAGCTCGGTACCACAAGAAGCAAGGTTGTGTGGGTGTGCGCTAACTGCCTTGTGTGACTCTCTGTACATACTGGGAGTGGTTGACTGGTACATCATCGAACGCCCTGTTGCCTTACCCCAATGTCGGAAATTCTGGGGTGTGCGTGGGTAGGAGAAGGCGAGGGTCTTTGGAGAAGTGATCAATAAGGTTTCAAAGAATTGGAAGTGTCCGGACTTCAGTGCCTCCCTACTGAGACATTAGATGGAGCGCTAGAGAGTGAAGCGATGAGGCGTAGGACAGGAAGGATATAGGGATTATTGATGGACACACTAGAAAACTTCGTAGCAAGTTTTGTACCGAGATTCACCGAGATCTTGGCTGAAATTGTCTCCTTTTGTATAACGCATACGAAGCGTTATTCAGCAGTCCCTGCCATGCACAAACAAGCCCACGTGCACGAGCGTAATTCAGCCCCCCCATTGCAAAATAATATAGCCCTGCCGTGGACTGGCTATTATGTAAAGATCGCCAATTCATTTACTTGGTAACATAGCTCTAAAATATACCATAGTGTAGGCTTGCTAGCCTAATACTATCATGGAGCTTCACGGACATATACACGCCGTATGACTGCGCTGGCAGCAATAAGCATACTCAAAGTGCTGTGCTGAAGGCGTGTAGGGTCGAAACCACTTCAGTTGTGCAGTAGTACAGACGAGACACCCAAGTTACATGTACCAGCACAACAGAGGAAGGCCCTACGCCTTCGCTGGCACGAAAGACATACACCATTGTTCAGAGCTTCCGACTTGCAATCAGACAATTATTTTATGGGTAAATATCTAGCATTTACGCTTCGAGGTTATGTGGGATCCCCAAATACGTCCAAGGAGGCAGTAGCTACAGGTTGGCGTGAACCCAGGAAACAGAAACGATGTGCATATACATATCTTGGACGGTAACACTATTTTCTTAGATCTTAACAGGTGAAGACACACATTAAGCGCTGTAAAAAGGCAAACTCTTCTTTTCAGAATATGGTATTAGGCATGCAGGGGGTGTATGTATACTGAGAGGAACGGAGTGCGTCTCGCAGCCTGCATAGCTCCCATCTACAATCGAAACCCTTATCTGCAGTTTGATTGTGGTGTGTCTCCGGAATCTCTAATTGCATTTTGTTCCTTTTAAATCCCAAAACCTCTCTGCAGATCTGACACCCCAGTTCGTTCCTTCATGGATTCACACTCAGGGTCATCTGTGTTATAGCCTCACTTTTGGGTGCCCTGCAAACCGCACAGTCCACACCCTATAACCTCAACCCCGAATCTGCAATTGTCGGTTTCTTTTATCCCAAGGTCTATCCCACCTCAACTTGTAGTGCTCCTTCTACAGACTCGCCGTGCGCGGACGGAAAGGCAAGGCACGAGAGCACAAAGTAGCCACGCATTGAGACATAGGATTTCTCTGCCTCTAGATGGAGTTCTCCAAAGGAATGGGGGTAAAGAGCTTCCTCGCGGCCTTCGCCGCAGGAAGCCTGGCCTTCATAGTGCTGGAGTACTGCAAGACGCGGGCAAGCCAACCCCATACCCTACACCCTAACCATCTATCGCCCTTTCCGCTCAAGCCTTCGTCCGGCCCAGCTCCTCCTGCTTGCAGCGTCTGCAAGCTTGTTTGTGCTTGGTCTTTCGACTCCTTTCGACCCCTGTGAGCTGTGGGACTTAGCTGTACGCACGTCATGTTGTGAGGGTTTGTGCTGTGCAAGTAGGATGTGTGGGGCTACATGTCCTTTACGTACACGGACTTCTTCTCCTTTGTTATTGGCTTCTTTGGCCGACCTATCTTGAGGCACTTTTTCACCCCGCCAGAAGACTTCTGGAACACCCCTAAGGAGGTTAGCCCCTGATTCAAGGCCCTACCGTAAGAGTCTTCCACGCCATACTGGGGTGCAGCTGCTCGCCCGGCAGCATGTGGATCCACTCATCCCTCCAGGCTTCGAACTCTTGCGAAGTTTGCAGCATTTCAGCAGCGCCTATCCTCATGGCCAGGACTCAGGGTTTCCAGTACATACGGCAGAGGGGCATGGGCTCTGTCGTTTGCCTTTCAGGTTGAAGGACTAGAGGCCCCGATACACATTGGTCGCGACTCTCACGGAATTCCCTATCTGACTGCATCGAGCCGTAGGCCCAATCCAAGTCTCGAACTCTGCAGAGTCGATGTCGTCTAGATCCGTATCCTGCTGTGAACCCTAATCTCTCTCGCCCCTAGCAGCGAGGGTGCGCCCGGTAGACCCCAGCTGAAATGTGTTGACGTTGAGGCTCAAGGGCTCGAAGCTAAGGCTTTAGAGCCAGAAGCCTGGTTTTGTTGTGGCTTGCGTAGGGGATGACCTCTGCTTTGGCCAAGGCTACCTTCATGCCATTGGTGATTCCCTAGAGTGCCCCTTGCCGTCACGCTCCGTAGTGGATGCCTCAGTTCGCGAGGGCCTCCCTTTCTGGGGTTGCTTTTCTGCGCTATGCCTGTTTGTGGGCTGAAGTTGGTAGTTAAGATTCAGCGTGTGCCGGTTGTGCAGAGAGGCCCTTTCAAGTCGAGTTGTTGCGGCTGATAGCTGTGGGAAGGTCGGCATCCGTCCTTGGCCCGTCGATGACCGATACTGATATGATCGCAAGGTGATTTCAGAGCTTTGGCATCGCGTGATTCAAGGCTTTCTAGAGCAACGGATACGGCTTCGAAATAGGATATTACAGGTCACGTAGTGGTGTCGGTGGGACGGTGTGCATACAAACGGTGCTTCCAGGCTTTCGCGATACGCTGCTTGATTAACTCACACCGCTTTGGGCTTAGGGCTTGTGGTTTGCAGGACTGTCATCTCCGAAGATGCGATCTTGTCGAAGCTGCGACGCATGCCGCCTGTCGGCATCACCTGTATCTCCAGCTATGCGAAAGGCAAGAATTCAGGACCTTTAAACCCCAACAGCTCAGGACTTATGCCTGAGGGGCTCGTTTCACACGCTTGCTTGTTGGAATGACGGGAGGTTTCAGTTTCGCCGGACGCCCAGTCAAGGGCTCAGCAAAGGAGATTTTGATGCGGGTAGTGTAGAAGCTTTCCTCGTGTGCTGTCACCGGTTCAGTCGCTTTGCCCCGACTCTAGGAAGGCCAAATACAGAGATTAGCTTCTCTGGTGTGCATGTGGATTAGGTGTTACGGAGGCCCTGAAGGCTCTGCCTGCTCGGCCTGTCGAGTTCGTGCTGCTAGGCCACACCCCGTCGCTTCCCTACACTACGATGGACGTTGCGGCTGTCACAACGCTGTTGTCGCTTATGCTGAACAGAGGTCTCACAAGGGACTTTGTCTCTGTGCACCTTCACGAAGCACTGGGAGACAAGGCGAAGGTACGCGGTTTTTAGCGGCCGTGAGTTAGTAGAGCCTGGGGCTTATTGGCGTCGCCACGCGCGCGGCGCGTTGCGCAGTGCCTTTCTCGCAGTGGATTCTGCGCCTTGATAGGTTGCTTGGATTGGGGTTACAAAGATGTTGCCATCGGATATTACGTGAAAAGCCACGCATTAGAGACCCGTAGCATCGTCCCACCGAGCCTTGTGGGAAATGCCTTTTTCTCAAAATCCGGATTTCTCTGCGCTGTCGACTGACGTTCTGCGCTGCAGCTGTTTTCCTTCGGATTTCCTGAGGGTATTCCTCCGCTCAACGTGGACGGCAATCGCCCCAGCCTGTACGATCTAGCAGGTCAGCCGTAGACCCTAAATCCCGAGCTGTTGCGCTGCTTACTAGTGGGTCTCCATCCCACCTGGGAATGCATTGGCATACAGCCTACCACATACCCCAAGTGAAACTTTTTTTCCACTGTGTGGGTGTGGTGCTGCAGGCAAGCCAATTGAATTCCCCTCGGTGGAAAAGCAGGACACGGAATGGGCGTCTAGAGGCCCTCATACCTGCCCAGAGATGACGGAATCCCCGCATACAGACAACCCAGAATTCGGAGGACCTATGCACGACCGAGATACCAACCCCGAGATTACCGTGGAGCGCATGCGTCTATTTTACGAGGAACTGCAAAAAAATGCAGATTCATATTACATTAAGCACCCCAAGCCCTGGGAGGAGGGGTCCCGCGGCGAGGAAAGCAACAGCTTTAGCCTCAAATTTGTAAGCGCGCCGAGTGCAGCTTGCTTGCTTGCAGCTGATGGGCATCTTCACCAGCGTGTAACCACTGATCTGCGTGCTTGCCTGTCTGTCCATAATACATCTGGGATCTGCACGCAGGACGGCAGCAACGGCTGGGCAGTGTCTGGAAAGTTCACCAAGACAGGAATGCCCCTTGTGGCGGGAGATCCACACGTTGAGGTCCATGCTCCCGGTACGAGCCCAAGCTTTCCAGAGTTCCTGCTGCCGGCAGGGCCCTAGCTCTGTTCTGCTGGCTCTCTTAGGGCTTGTGGCGTGCAGAATGAGATTGGAAAGAGTGCAAATGGCTCCCTCTGCGGATTCGGCGAGTGTGTGGTGTAGGCTTTTGGATGCCCATGTGGCTCAAGTCCGACGGTCGGGGTGACGGCCGTCCGCTCCGCGCTGTCGGTGCCACTGCTGTCGGAGCCACGGGTTTGTTTGTCGGTGCGTCAAGGGGTTCATGTTGAGTTTCTAGAGGCGAGAATTTAGAGCTATCTGCATGGCAGAGGCGTCCTGAGGCCTCTTTTCTCGCCACACTTTAAGTCGTGGGCTGTTCTGCGCTTTATCCTCTTCCTGGGGAGTGCATGGCCGCCGCTTGCAAGGAATGGCCAGTGGATCAGTTCCTGCCGTGTGCTTCCGCCCTGTACTTGCAGGGCACAACGAGCACGCGGCCTGGACGCAGACAGTAGCGCATACCGACATTGAGGACCTCTATATGATTGAACTCAACGAAGAGGGTACCCATTACTTCTATGACGGAAAAAAATACCCTCTGAAGTTGATCGAACACAAGATTCAAGTCAAGGCAAGCCACAGTTTACGGCTAGGCAATTGCGATTCGGGCGTAGGCACGCGATGGTGGAGGGATCAGATCACGCTCCGCTTGCGCATGCGGAGAGTGGCCCTCGCGGACTGTGTTGCTATTAGCCTGCAAGCTCGCTAGAAATTGTCAGCTACGGCGGAATGAGTTTCTGCAAAGGTTTTTGCGTTTCGTGGCTTGCTTTCAGGGCCGCCCCACACCCCTTCAGCATATCGCGCGATACAGCCACCATGGTCCGATTTTCTCTGACGTGATGCCGCCTCTCCACAAGAGGCTCCCCAAGAAGAAGGCCCTTGTCCTTGCCTCTGTTGCAAGTGGGTGCCACGCGTTAATTTAAGTAGATGCCTCGAATGCTCCAGCACTCTCTATGTGCTAAATCCTCCACTGATAAACCCATGCGACCCAAGGGTGGTGAGATCGTTTGCTCATTTCAAGCGCTTCAACAAAGCACAACCAATAGGACCCTAAGGCTCTGGATAGCTGCAGCCTAGTGCTCCTAGGGAGACGCCGGGCCTTCCAGACGTCAGCCTTCCTGGGCTAAAGTTCTTTTTAACTCTTAGCCTCTCCGGCAAGCATACGACCTCAAAAAACTAAAGGCTCTAGCATACTTCACAGACTTATCCCAAATCCGGAGAATTGTTCTGAGGTGCTTTGATGGTGGCCCTTCGGAACGAGGGGGCCGGAGCGTAGCGCTTGCCAACATTGTGGGGTAGAGGGTTGTGATTTTGCTGTGTGCGAGCAGTGCGGGCCCCTTTGCCGTGGGCTTGGGCCGAGAAAATGCTGTACGGGAAAACATGGAAGGACTACATCGAGATGGTCAGTGTTCCAAAGGATTGACACCATCCACCGGTCAATTGTAGCTAGGGGCTGACTGAAAAAGGTCGAGCATTTGGGTATTGTTGTCTGGACTCCTAGAAGGGAAGGGCTGCTTCTGGCGGTCTCAGACAGAGCGATTTCTAGCGCATGGGGTGGAGATTCTCTATGCGTGCGCTCGTAGGGGCAGCTTGCGCAAATGAACGAGTTCGTTGCCGTGTGGGCGACCAAGGAAGGTCACATCGGCGCCTCAGTCACCGGCGCAGTACCCAAGAGACCATATTCCCCCGAGCCTGGATACAGGAATGGTTCTGACTCAAAGCAGGACTGGAAGGTTCGTTAACCCCGACTGCTGAGCACACAGGGATTCGGCGATTTGCACTGTTGCCACAAGGCGGCGGGGCATTGGTTGAACATGTAGCTAGCTTACCAGCTCCGAAAGAGTCCGAGCATGCCTCAACCAGATAGGTGCAGAGCTCAAACGAAGACCCTCGAAATGCCGCAATTATGAGGCGAAGGCCTCGCTAGCTGAGAGAGGGCGCGTTGGCGAGCTGGAGAACCCTGCTTGCGAGGCAGGGCCAAGGCCTTTTCTTGAGTGCAGTGATGTGTGGCTTGACGGCTTCCTGGCTGCAGGGGATCGTGCCACAAGAAGAGATACCCTTCGTTATGAACCCCAAGGCAGGGGTTGTTGTTGCGGGCAACTCGCTTCTCTCCAGTGATCCCAAGAAGGTGTACGGCGAAGTGTATGTTCCAGGGTACGTTGCTTCATGAGATGATTGGAGACTGAAAGCCTGTAGAGTTTGGGTCCTTGAATCCGGATAGCTCTCTCTCTACGACTCAGCAGCTCTAGATAAGGCTACGCAGGGCTTAAGAACCCAACGAAGCAGGCTTTTGAACTAGTCAATGGAGCTCTGTCTTTGGCATTCGGCATGCGCGATTCATGGCTTTGGAGTATGACGCCGTGTCGCTTACAGGCACCGTGTCCGTCGAGCACACCAATTGTTGGCCGAGCTGAAGAAAAGCAAAAAGATTGAGGTTCAGGATCTCATCAAGATGCAGGTGCCCCTGAATCCCAACCTGCAAGCGCTAGGCCCGGGCGCACAAGCTATAGCCTCTAATGTGTGGCCTTCGAATGAAGGCCCCCGGGGACTGCTTGGCATGCATGTGGCTGACTAGACGCAGCATTTCGCGGGCATGCATGCCGCACACTGAGGGGTTCAGTATGTGAATTAGTTCAAAATGATTTTGGCCGTTGCTTGCAGGAGGACCAGTACAGCGAGAACGGTTGCGAGTTCAAGGACTTTGTGCTCAAGGAATTTCTGCATCGCTTTGACCTCAAGAATAACCAGAAGGAGGCAGCTGCTGTCTGTGCCGAAGAGGCTGTCTTCCCTTACGTTGCCAGACTGTCCGTTCGGGTGCAAATGTCAGGGTTTAGGGCTTGGGTCTTGTCTCCGTTCATGGTTCCCGCTTAGTTTCCCTCTTTCTCCGAGTCTGCCTCTCCCTATGCTCCACTGTGTCTCTGATGTGCCTGACACGTATGAGCTCGGAGCTCAGTATGAACAGGTTCTGAAATGCTTCAGGTACGATTAGGTTCTGTAAATATGAAGTTTTGTGTGTGTAGGTTGACGGAGGCGATGGAGTCGTGGGACTGCTCGATGAGCGCCTCCTCCTATGGGGCCTCCATTTATGAAGTTTGGCTGCAGATGATGCTGCAAGAAGTGTTCAATGCGAACAAGTGGAGTAATGATGCTCTATTCACTCTTGTTGGTATGCGACGATTCCAGGCTTCCAGTTTTGGACTAGGGTCCGCGGATGGCGCTCTTGGGCTGATCACTTAGGGCCTGGAGTCTAAGATTTACTGCTAGTCGCTAGGATCCAAAAGTACTGCGGTGCTTGGACATTGTGTTGAAGGCCTACGTTTTTGCGTTTGTGTATCTTTGGCTGTGGTGTTGTGCAGGAGGGTGGCTGCACCCAACATGGCTGCCCCGTACAGAAGCTCTCAACCACTGGCGCATCAACCTCCTTTCTGCCCTGAAATCCAAAAGTACGCAAAGATCGAGGGTCTAGAATTTTGCATCTTTGATGTATTTCGGCGGACCAGTGTCTTCTCAGGCTGTACGAGCTGGTTTAACGGTAGTCGTCAACCAGATGGATGGCTACATTCATTTCTAGCCCTCTAACTGAATGCTAGATTCAAACGTGCCACTGATCGCCACCACACTGTATGGTGGGCCTGCAGTAGCTGCTGTGTGCTTGGAGGTGTTTGCGTGGCATTGCTGTGATTTTTGCCTACGGACTAGTGTGCTGTGGATCTCTGTTTCGTCGCGTTTCCTTCTATTTGTCGGGAGGCCCATTTCTGCGTTCAGTCGTATTTGCTTCTGTGCATTTACCCACAACCCCTTCCAGAGTCTCAACTGCTAGGCCCAGAGCTGACGATGACAGGTCTCTTTTGCAAATCCGCCCGTGCAACCATACAGTACCTCTCCGCCCGTCTTGGTCCAGCAGTCGAGGACTGGGAGTGGGGGAAGCTGCGCAGCCGCTACGTCGATCATATTTTCTCCCAAGAAGTCCCAGTCCTACGACACCTGCTCAGTGTCGGGCCACTCAAGTGGGGAGGCAACTTCGGCACCATCAAAGCGCACCACTTTGAACCACACAGTGAGGTTTACGAGGGTCAACTGCTCGGCTCTGCAGTGTGTTGCTTTAGAAAACAAAGTGAAAGGGTTGTTACTTGGTGATCAGGCTGCAATAAGATGCAATCACGTTTTCGCCTACGCGAGTGCTGGAATGGTAGTCTTGTGTGCTACCGTCTTGGGAATTCGACACCTTACGACTGTTATCCCTATTCGCAGTCCTAAAATCTGATGATCCTCTTAGCGGAAGCTACCATCACGGCCTAGACACAACTTCTCTTCGAGTGGTACGGTCTGGAGGGTGCAAAAATCAGATCCCAGTTCTTTCAGAGCTCGCCATCTGTGGCTACTTATTACAAGTATTCCATCTAAATCCGTCGCTGAGCAGTTGAGCTTTACTTTTCAGAACGGTTTGTTGAAATCGATGAGGGTTGGGGCTTGAAGCTCGCAGTTTGGGGTGTAGGCAGTGGAACTTTTCAGGTATTTGACTTGAAAGACTGGGAGAATTCTCGCTGGGCCTACTTTCCGGGTGTTTCCGGCTGGGTGGGCAGCAAGCACTTCGGGGACACTGCAGAGCTCTTGGTGGATGGAAAAGGTAATTCGCAGCAGTTCAGTGGCAAAAAAACTTCTTTGTTGCACGCGCGCCGCCTGTGTGTGAGTGTGTTCATCTCCGCCTTAATTGGCTGCCACACCTGCACTCGGGTTGTGTCTCTCTACGTATAAATATATGCCGTTCTGTGTATTTCTCACCTAATCTTTGTGTTTGTTTTGCCTGTCTGTACATGTGTATTCGATTTATTTCTGTGAGGTGGTCTCTAATTTGTTCTCTTTCACTGATGTATGTGGCGATCAGTGGTGCATTGGTCGCCGCTGTACATGTCGTACTCTTTAAGCTATTGTTTACCTGTTGTTGAAGCCCAAGACGTGGAAAGAAGTCGTCTTTAAATAATCCTTGTGGATATTTTTATCCCAGGTGGTGGTTGTGGGCGCAGTTTGTTGCCGTGCACTGCCTGTTTGGCTGCGTTGATATGTACAGAACAAATGCTGCCGATGCCTTGGGATGAAGAAAAGATTGAGGCATCCCTTGTTGCTAAGATGACTTTAAGCCCAAAGCCACGGGAACAGAAAAAGCAGCAGCAGCAGAAAAGGCAGGAATTTTAAAGGACAGGGCCCCTGCTGCAGCATTGTTCTGCCCCTCCTCCATCCGAGAGGTAGTGTAGTGTCATCAACAGCAGCCGAAATGACTAGCCAGTACTTTTTGGCAAGCCTTTTGTGCTAAACTGGGTGTTTCTGGGGGCGATTCAGAGTATTGAAGCTCTCGCAGGTCCTCTAGGACTGTGACGGTCTTTTTTGATACCTGTACCCTGCAACAAAGTTGTGCCAATGCTCTTCGTAGCCGTGTATGGAGTTGCTGTCCAGCAGCCACCCCACATTACAGCACTAAAAGAGTCCAGAGTCAACGACATGTTGCTGAGGCGACTGCAACGTGCTACAACACTAGCTCTAGTCAATAGTAGCAGCTTAGTGACTTGTTATAGCAACCACAGCGGGAAGTCTATTTCGTGCGCATCCTCACCCTCTCCTAGAGAGCACGGGTTTTGCACACAATTTCTAGTGTCCATGTCGTGGAGCTAAAACTATTTTCTACAGAACAAACTAAATGATTCATACGCTGGCATTTCGTGTGCCGCAGTTGGAGCCACCACAGTTCTGTAGGAAGAGGCAGCTATTGGAGGAAATATGAGGAAGGTCATTCGTTCCCCCGGCTCGCCTGAGCATAGAAGCGTGTGTAAGCAGGCCTCTGATTAAGCAGTTAGCATGAAGCAAAAATGACGAGATGTCATTATTGGCTAACTGCATAGCACGCAATCTACCACAAGAGGTCTGATTGCTGACGGCAATATGCGGGGAGAAACATTAGATGGGCACACACAGTTAGACAGCACCCCAGTGCCTAATGAGCTGAACTCGCAGGCCACACTACCTGCTGCAGCTAAATCAGCAGCATAGTCTCGTGAAAGTGTGACCTGATGGTAATCATGAGCATAAAAAGTTGTTTCCCTCGATGCGTTTGTTGCTGGTGCTACGGATACACATGCAGGAACCAGCAGTCTCTTAGAGCATGCCTACAGATGGACAAAATAAAGCAAATCGTATGCACGCCAGGTCAACATTACCGGCAAAGTGTGGCTGTACAACGCTAAGGCGAGCGACCTTGAACGAAAGGAAGGTTTTTAGCAGCGTACAAATTTCTGTCGAAGACCATGCAGGGCTCACGTCATACATCTATATTGGTAGCATTCTGTCTGTCTGGCTGGTCACCCGGCACCCAGTTCTTTCGCCTCTCAATTGTCCTCCGTTTCCCCTTCTACCCCCTCAATTGAGTTTTCTCCTCTGCCTTGTAGTTCCTGTACTAGGTTTGCTTGCTTGTCATTATGACTGCAACCTAGGTATCCACCACTACAGCTAAAATAGCAGCATCAAGCTTCTTAAGATAGCTTGATGCCTTTTGTATAATCATTTTTATTCATTGAATAGCCCCATGAGCTCATCTAGCAGCAAGTTAGACTTCGGGAACATGGCCCTTCGATCTTATCGCTGTCTCCCTAAAGAATGCTAAGAACGGGGAGAGGCACTAACCATGCTTTATGCACCAACACTTTTACATGTTGCGAGCTCTAGGACGCCACATCCTTTGAACTGGCTGCTGCTCATTTGATACACGCGTAAATTGATTTTTTTAGTGCTTCATGCTTATGCCGTTCTATGCGGGTCCTATGGATACCTTCGTCACATTTGCAAGAACAGCAAGCAGAACGCACACGATGCATTAACTGTGGCGCACTGCTGCCTTTATGCACTATGCAACAGTCACTAGTAACCAGCTCTTCACTCAGATGGTGTGGCCCGAGTTCACGCGTGGGGGCTTCTCCGATTCTGCCGGAGCTCTGCTTAAAAGCTTCAAAGCAGATTACAAGACTTGAGTTTACGAAATTTACGCTTGTAAGACAGGCGCCGGCTGTTTTATGTGTACTGGGGATTCAAACTTCACAGAAGTGGAGCAGAATGCTGCGCGATTGCACGCGACTTTGTGATCAGATGTGAGAATAGCAGAAATGGAAGTGATAACGCTTAACAACGCGTAGCAACGCATATTGACAAAGGAACACACAGGCAGCCTCTGTCTTTGAACTATCCTGAGTACAACTCATCGGCATGGGTGCGCTGGCAATGCATTCCTTCGTTGGTGTGCTTTGTTGGAGAGCATCCCTCCTTACGTTCTCTTCATCATGTATGGGAGGGCGAAAAAGAGTGGTTTTTGTCTCCCAAATTCATTAGTTCGTCTACTCTCATTCTGAGACGTCTTCACGCCTAGAGTGGCGCTGTTCGAGTATCCTACAGGGTTGCGACGTGTGGTGCAGAAACGGTAAATGAATGGCGTTTGATCTTAGGGGAGGTCAAATCAGCTACTTCACCAAAGTGTAGAGGGGTTGCAGGGCCGAACTTCGCTTTAGATAGGCAAGCGATGCTAATTTCTCATTTCTGCATCAAAACGAAACACTAGGACAGGTATCCTGCCCAACTGTAGCTTTACACTTGCTTTTGTTTGCCGACATCGCCATGTATTAAGCTTTGAAGCTTCATCTAAGCTTTTCGCACAACAGTTAGACCCACTAGACATTGAATAATCTTTTGTACAGGGAGGATTAGCTGAAATTTCGTCTGCGCAGCTTTTCGCGTGACTACGAAAAATGCCCTACAATCCAACACATTTGCCTAGCGTGTATCGCCGATTGGTCAACATTGATAGCATAGATTGATTGCTTGCGTCGGCCTGTGCAGTCTTGTCTGACCAAGTCATCTTAGACCTGCGATTCGTGGAGCGGTGGAAGCCCGTAGCCCCAGGCGCCAGCCGACTTTAAGAAGCCTAAAACTTCCACTGCTTTGTCTAATTGGTATCCCATCATTGGCGTATCTTGCTGTAGTTTTCGAAGAAGTCGATGCCGTGGCTTGCATCGAGCTTTGGAAATTGCATCGGCGCTGTACGGTCTCTCCTCGGATACACCACGAGCAGTTGTCTGCTCCATTTAAGGGATACTGCTTCTGTAGTTGACTAATAGAGCAATTTAAATATAGCACCTCAATATAAACGGGGGCAGATGCGTTTTGACCTGCACACAGGTGGGCTCACTTCGAAGAGCGACTACGCACCCACAACGCGGCAGACTCCCCACTTCTACTACACTAACCATGAAAGACAGCATCAAGTAAGTTGAAAGCCACTTACAGTGAGCGCTAAGGATCCTTGATGCGGTTTCCTATCTGCTAAGCTCTAGTGAGCTGACATTCTACAAGGAGCTCAACACTCATTTACGAAACAAGCTGTAATGCGCACACCAAGAACTCCAGAATGATAGAACAAGCAAACGGTTCCATGCCTTTCAAGAAACAAATTGAGGATGCACGAAACTTCCTTGATACTCGAGAATAGCTGCCTGGCAGGCTGCAGGTTATGCTACCCACTTCCAGATTTCCCTGAGGGTGTCCTGAGAACAATCATGCTAACCACCCTGACTCGCAAGTGCTTGCGATTACTATTGCTCAACGACAGAAAATCTATCTCACCGATGAAGAATCACGTTTACAGAGGGAGTTTAAATATGCGAGCGATACACGCGCTGCCGTCTCTATCCTATAGACCGGCGCCATCTGACAGAGTGGAGCGGCGTTTCGTCCGGCACCACACAATCCATGTTATAAATGTGTCTAGGCATCACTGAGATTTGAACCCGCGACTTCAGCTAAACACGAGATCCCGATGAATGGGAAGGAATCAAGCACCTGTTTTCAGTATTTATGGAGTTACCAACTGACCAACATCGAGTGAGCAATGGAAGAGTGCATCCGCATATTGTTTTCCTACTATTTCCTCTCACAAACTATTGATTATAATGGAGCTTCCGGCAAATTATTACTCGAATTATCAGCCGTGTGGGGGAAGCGCTACACCCAAGTACATTGCTCTTCACTGCGGAACTTTCGTGCCTTGGGTGCACGTCAGCACGCCTTACAAAACAATATCTGTCAAAGCGTAGATCTACCGTAGAATCTCAGTGCAGCATGCCATCCAGCCGTGAAACAATTTACACGTTTAGCAAAGCGAGCGACTCAAGTTTTTATGAGATCCGTCCCATGGTTCTGGGAGTGGGAAGCTGTCTCTTTGGACAATGGCCAAGTGCTGCACGCGAACTACTAAAACAGTATGTACATCATTTCTGTTTCCTTTTTCCTCTTTATCCCTATCTTGTCCTCTCTTCGCACCTGCTTCACTCAAGGGTGCATATAAATGTGGGATCTCCAACACCGTTTTAACAAAGCTTAGCCACCTCCCTTTCAAAGGGTCAGATACCGCAATCCGCTTATATATCATAAAGCACGTCAAATAAGGACAGCCAGCGGCGCCAACTCGAGATCGTAGAAGTTTTAGTAAAGCTTCACCAAACTGTTGATTACTTTGAAGTGTCAGAAAGAAGAAAGTGGTCGGCTGTGAAATCCAACCTCCGTTATTTGTTATTAATAGTCCCAAGCACAACGTCCAGGCACTGAGCCACCATCAATCACAGTTTGCTTAATACAAAAGATTACGTCAGGTTGTAAAAGCTCGCACGGATTGCGGCCTTGAGAAGGAGACGCGCCAATGCGGGGCACGTAGCCAAGATTGCATCGTAAGCAGTAGTCACATCATCAGGCTCACGCCACTCTGCTTGGCGGCTCCAGAATAGATCGTATACCGTACATTATTGCTATCCGGTGGCCACGTCCTCATTGGGGTCCCCTCTGACAAGATCCTGCTTTAACTGACAGGGAACGCTGCTTGGAAAGTAGTTTGTAAGTACGGACGAAGGCATATGGAATCTTTGCGGCATCCATTGTCTCGAATTTTGAAAGCACATTCAGATTTCGTTCCTTTACAGTTGTATGCAAGATTTAGCAGCTATAGTATACTTGCTTCTGCCCTTTCAAAAGAGACGAGGAAGAGCCAGTCAAAATGGTGTTTGCTTGTGGTCACTTCTTGGAAGCACTTTTCTTCTTTACCTTCCGTGTTGCTGCCTTCTTAAACTCCAAATATTCTTCCCTCTGGTTGATCCCACGCCAGTAAGACTGTAGGAGACATGCTGCATCTACTTTGCTAGTGTGCTCTGCTTTTGCCCTGTCGGACAGTAACCTGGCAATTTGTGCCGCATTCTCTTTTCTTTCTTTTTCTTCGTATACTGCACTTAGAGCTTTCATCAGGCAAGCAAGGGATTTCTCATCACATTCATTCCTATGGCTTAACTCTTCAATGTCTGCAGGGGAGCACAGGTAGCAGCTGCACAGGTAGGAGACCCTAAGAAGTAAATCCTGCCAATCCCATTTAGCGTGATGAACGAAATAATAAAATATATGAGGACTCAGCCTGTGTTGAGATCGGCAAGGGCGGCAGTTGCTTTTGGCTCTAAGGAAACACTGTACCCCTCTCCTTCTGGGCAACATCTCTGTCTAGCGTTCTTATGGTGTGCTCTAGCTCTCGTCTGGCGATCCTATGGCTACGGTTTGTAGCATCCATTTCTTCCCTTGCTGCAGCTGTCTGGATTGCCTCGCGCTTTTCCAATTGGGCCTTTAGGGTAGCAGAGTCTCCTGCCTTTCGATGAAAAGCTCGCGTCTGTTGCGCATCCTGCCTACAAATATCTTCATTTATCTGCCACAACCGTTGTTCAGTTGTGCTCTGTATATCATGCAAGTCGGACTTAAGCTTTGCAATCGCATCTGAGGACCTGATAGAGTGCTTTTGCCGCTCCGTCCGCAGCCGTGCCAGTTGTGTCTCCAAGTCAGCACGACGTTCCGCTGACGCGCGTTCCTGCTGGAGGTACAAGTGCAGCAAATCTTCATTTGCTTTCTCGTCTTCCAACGGTGTCAAAAACCGCTTCAACAATACATCCTACAGCCAGCCACTCAAGCGCGAAGATATGAGCAGAAAGTTCTAAACTCTCAGCTAGTTCCAGAATCAGCAGCAATAGAAAGGCACTTTGCACATAAAGAAGCTTAGCTACTTTTGTCAGAGAGCCCCACACAGACTTAGGCCTTGAAATTATTCATTCATGATTTTAGCAAGCAGCGCTCTTTTCAAGTGCCGCCCACGTGCATGTCCGCTACGGCGTGTATAAACCTCATGAAATTGACTGGCTTCACTTCTTGCAGTAGTCTTAGCTCCTGCACTAGATCTGGCACCTCTCGCATTTTCGCACCGAGTTCTCCGGTGTTCCTCTCTAACTGCTCAACAATTTCTTGCATGTCATCTACATACAAAGAAGTAGCGGCGGCCTCGTCGCCCGTTGCGGCACTGCCATGGTACAAATCTTCAAGTCGTATTTGCTCCACCATGCGTTTTAGAAGATCAGGGCCCACAAGCTCAAATGCATGACCAGAGTCATTATCATGGAGCGCCTCTACTACCTACACCACAAAAAAGGGATAGCAGTTTCACAGTGGCTTGCCAATGTTCCATAGTCGTGCTTTCCCCTGGCATCCCATAATCGACTTAGTTAATTGGTGTATAATAATAGTTGTGCTCCCACTCCGTGTCACGCATTGCTACTGATCCGAAACAGCTGTGCTTCAGTGCTGGATTCCCACTTGATGGTTCACCATGCTGAGCAACGTCAGCTTTTGTGTGAGTTCATCCATGACGCATGCGATTCGCTGAACGTGAGCGCCCATGGCTTTGGCTGAAGCCATTGTTGCCATTTCCTCCGGTATCCATCAATCCGAGTAGACTTTATGCTGCTTTTCTAGTATCTTGCAACGTATCAGAACGCACCTTGCTCCTTGGCAGATTTCGTGCTAACTTGTTTCATCCAGCTTGACATCAAGGAGTTGGCACGCAATAGCACGGAGGGCTTTCTATCATCACGATCTGATGCTAAATCGTACAGAGCGTAAGCCAGAGTCTGGCACGAACGGTAGCACACAGAAACGTTTGCGCAGATGCTGTTGGCCTGTGGAATTTTAAGCATGCAGGAGCAGCGCGAATTCGGAGCCTTAGGTTTATGTTTGTGAGATCAATGAAGACTTGAGATGTACGCGTTGTGAAAAGCTAATCGCGAAATTTACTAGACTGGGCACATTCCAGGGAAACCGGGTTGCTAGTTGTATCACGCAAACTCATGGGCAGCCACTTTGAGACCATAGGAAAGCCTGTATAGACATGCGAATCACCAAGAGTGTACACATACCTTTTTCTAGAAAGAAGGAAGGGGTAGCAAGCGAGGCTAAAGCCAAGCCAGGAATTGCAGGAGCTTTGGCAGTACACAGAAGAAACAAGCAGCTGACATAGTTTGCAAGACAAAATTATCGCCAAAATATCAAGTAGTATGGGAACACTTTTAGCTTAGCTGGGGTGAATAAGAAACAAATACAAGATATACACAATCCTGCCACTCCCTGCAACACTACGTAGGCCCCACTTGAGCGAATCGAGTAACCGTAATCTCCGCACTTACACAGCCACTCAGCTGACGATATCACCAAATGGGAAAGAGGTTAAAATGCACAGTCGAGTATGGGAATGCGTCGAGGCTACAAAACGCATTTGCGGGCCTTCCGGCACTGGGGTAGCCCAGTCCCGTATGCAAACACTCCACTCCTAGTGCTTTTCAGGGAAACCGCAAGTGATCATTTTCACACTTCTCGATCAATGAACGCATTTTGAATGGAATGAATATGAAATTAGCGTATTGCGAGCCTCACTACACTTCCAGTGACGCAAGCATTGTGTATATCCAAGACTTCAGTTTGTCATCACGAGTGTGTGCATACCAACTAGCAGCATCATAGTACAGGAGCTTGTTTGAATGGACGTTGACAATGCCCTTTACTTTAGAAGTTTTAGAGCACTCATATATCCTCCGCGACTGCAGATGCACGGAACTGTGGTTTCGCCAGGGGTCGTCCCAACCCACTCAATTGGGCAGAAGAAGTAAAATTGACGCCCGCAGATTATCCTTACCTCCTCTCCCTGCTGCGTAGCTAAATATTAACTTACTGTGCTGGAAAAACCACGTAAAGGCATGCAATGGAACCCTGTATTGGGAGAGTCAGGCCTTGTTTGTTTTGTTCTCCCCTGTAAGCATCATAAGAATAAGTGAGAGGGGCTTTATATCTTAAGCACAATATTCATTCCCTGTTTGTGTCTTATTGCCTTTTGGCTATTAAGGCTGGGAAACATGAACACAGGCGCCACAGGCGCTTCAGCCCCAGCAGCCAGCGACACCTCTGTTCGCTTCCCTGGCTGAATCCTAGTTACCACACTTTTAATGCGGTCTGAGAGAACCTCATCTTCAACACAAAATAAAACTCAATGGATGTTTATTTCACATTTTCAAAGATATCTATATCTCCTTTGCCTAACAACAGACGTCCTGGCATGGTAGGAGGAAGAGCAGAGCAGGAGTAAGCAAACGTACCCCTTGCACATTCCTTGCATTGCCACAGAAATGCACAAAGTAAGTTATTGCGCATTGATGCCTTGAACATTCATGTAGTATGGGTCCAACTCATGTTTATGGACGCAGTATCGTATAGGAACGACAACACAGCCCTTCAAAGCTGAATGTAGTAGAGGAATTAGTACCTGCATACGAGTGACCAGGCCTCACCTCACAAGAGAGGCGTATACCCGGCGACGGTGCTGGCGCTACATCTTGTCAAAGCCACAGAGGGCTGCCAACAGGTCAATCTTTACTCAGGAATAACTAAAAGGACCTACACTTCTGTAGTAAGATTGTTGTGAATTTGGGGCTGATTTCCCGAATTAGTGACACCAAGATAAAATCGGGAAACAGCTAACCTTAGATTTAGAGACTGCCAAGAATTGTACTAGATTTAGTCCGCTGATGAACTCATCCATTGAGGTGTTCCGAAGGGAACGAACACGAACAAGTTTTGCACACGCATACACATGGGCACATAGGTGAACTGAGCACATTAAAATCAGAACACGTCTACGGCAGAATATATATTTGCATAGAGTGTGCATTGCAGGTATGCTTGAGGACCAGTAGCAAACCAGGCAACGGCGTTACCTACCCCAGCTAGGCAGCCTGTCCAACGACTGACAGGACAAAAACCACGATGGAGCATGCATTGTTTGACGAATGCATATGAAGAAGAACGCATCAGCGCAGGCCCTTGTCTTATCACCCAAGACTCCCAAGGCAGATGTGGGTGCACGTCTAGAGGTATGTGGAGACCACAGAATGGTGTTACCGGTTGACTTGCTTTTTAACAATTATAATTACATCGTTTCACTAATGCTTATCGGTGCACGATTATAGGTCTTCAAAATTTGATAGACGAGCTGATACGTGGTAACAAGGCAATCGTTGGGAGCTTCATGCGATCCTCAAGCTGGCGTTTTATACAGTAGTCAAGTAGGGCGCGCACTACAATTACATGCACCCAAGGCTCTCTCAATTGGTGAAAATCCTGTTCACCTGATCAAATGCTACTCGCTTCCGTTGTCCTTCACGAGCGTGCACGTGAAGTACCTTAGCATAGGGAGGCACTTGAAAGGAGCCACAGCTTGGCTGCAGATCTGAACAATGCATGAATATCGGGGAGAACTCTCTGATCTCTGTTCATCAAGCGAATGTGAGCAGCACAAAGCAAGAAAAACGTTTGAGGGATAGTGGATAAGGACATCTTGTAGAGGGCGAATTTGCTTCAAGGCCCTATCTACAATGAAAGCTGGACAACCAGTCTGCACTGCCACAAATAAACACATCCTTACCTTCGTACTGGGTTTTCGGGAAGAGAAGAATCACGTTTCAGCGAGGCCAGCCTTTTTGTGGCCATAAGAACGTACGCTCAGGTTACAGAAGGTTTATGGAGCTAGCCAACATGTTTCGGCGAAGGCACGCCCTCGTTCTAGTTTTCGAAGCCTTCGGTGCCCATCCTAATAAGATAAGCTGAATTCTACCTCCAGATCCGAACTCTATAAGAAAGACCAGTTCTTTAAAAATCTGGTAGATATAAACCCCTTGTCGTTTTCACGCCGGAGACATCATTCAGACTGTCAGGCAAGGTGTTAGCGCGGCCATGTCATTGGGCAAATGCGCCCTTTTGCAATCCGCATGTATCCAGAAGGAGAAGCACAACATCAGGAATGAGGTGTCTATGATTCTGCTAATTTATGCGTGGCGCTGAAACATAAAAGAGAGGGCAACCTGCGCCCTGGGGTGCGCTAGTTCACTTTACTACTAAGATATGTTACAATACTTATAAATTACCATTCTCCCAGTCTAGGTGTCGATGGCTTCATTCAGCCTACTAATGCTCTTTTTCTTTAAGTGCTCACGAATGGCTACTGTCCAGGCTGTGGTAGACCTCCAGATGATGTCAAATATCGACGATCCGCGCGTGAATACCCATGCAAGTGCAGGCACAACCCTATCGGGGTAGTATGCCATGTTTTGATAACAATTGGATGCTTGGAAGGAGCCAATGTACTAACGAGGAGTTAGCAAGGAAAGCTAATCAATCAGAGAGGGGTAAAGAGTCCTTGACTCGGACCTCCCAGAGGCCTGACTGCTGTGTGCGAGGTAACCCTCCAGTTTCTTCTTTGTGTATACTGTTGCCAAATGCCTATACAGACGGCGTTCACCAGTTTTGTGTGGCTAGTATTCACTAGCTTGCTTCACTGGGTGTCTGCGAGGTAGCCACCGTATGCTTGTCCTAGTGCTGCCCACGAAAATGCTACAGAGTGCTTCTCTGCAGCACACGGCTGACTAGAATATCAGGTTACTGTGGCAGCATAATAACCTGATCAGAACCAATTTAGACACAAAAGCTGAAGCATGGGAATCGGGTGATTGGTCCATATGATGATTGGTTTTAAAGAAGGTTTCTTTAGTATGGGCTTCTACCTTGTCTCGCATACCCAGGGACCTCTCACGGGTTCGCACGGCATCGGTGATCCTAGCTAATACACAGTACTGGGCATGTTTAATATTACTTACTTGCTGTCTAACATCTCTGCCTGCTGCGGGCTATGTGTCTCCCACACAATGCAGCTTCAGGGCTCAGACTCTCTTGGCGCAGTCATAGTGTGAACAAGCTGCTCTCTCTCTGTCTCTGTCTCTCTGTCTCTCTGTCTCTGTCTCTCTCTCTCTCTCTCTCTTTCTCTCTCTCTTTCTCTCTCTCTCTCTCTCTCTCTCCGCTCTCCTCTCCACACGTTATATCTTGCTCCCCTCTCGTTTCTCATCTCATGTCGTCCTCTCATCACACACATTTAATCCACCATCGCCTCTTGCATCATCTCTCATGCTGTCACCAACCTTCTATCTTCATCTCTATACTTCTCTCAGCTGCGTCGCTCGCTGTGTTTTTATGCTGCGTCGGTGTCGGGGTGGGGCGGTGTGCGTGTGGGTGG